>NC_136482.1:13219892-13244892 GCF_053919585.1 Euprymna scolopes | reverse complement strand
CTATCGAAGTGTTTTAAATATGGGATAAGATGGACTTTTGATCACAACGAAACTTTAATGATAATGATGATGAACACTCTGAAAGTTAATTATATATTAAATGCAAATTCATAAATGACCTTCTTGATAAAATTGTCTCCAAGATGAGTTTGCTTATGACACCACGTTTTTTATTAGACACGAGGGGAAAACGAATAAACACACATCTAAGGAAATGACTGAAACCTTAGAGAAAAACCTAAAGTCTGTTGTGGAATGGGACACATAAATGGATGGTAACATTTAATGCTCCCAAGACTAAGCTTCTTTCTTTCTTTTAATAATTGCAAGAAACCTTCTCAACCACTGATAGCCATGAATATTGATGCCCTACCTGAAAGTTCTTGATTCAAAATCCTTGGCTTAACATTTACAGGGAACATGAATTGGAACAAGTATATCAAGGGCATTGCTAAAGCTGCTGCTACGAAGAAGGTGGTTTCTTTCTACCATGCTTGAAAATTACTTACAGCTGAGAGTATATTGTGCATCTGCAACGCTACCATTCGCCCATGGAGTTATTGTCACATTTTAGCTGGTTTATCTGTTAAGAGTCTGGTGCTACCAGATCAGGCTGTCTGAAAATATTGGCTTCCTCAGATAAAATGCACCTAACATTGATGTTTTTTTTTTTCCTATTCCCTTTTGCAAAACTTAATTATGTTCTGCAAAACCAAAAACAAAAACAACAACCCACCTTCCCCCCTTTTCCTTTTCTCTTTCTCCCTCCCCCACTTCCCAACTGGTTTCCTTACTTAAAATGTACCAAACATTAATACTATAACTCTTTTCTGTCTCTCATTGCAAAACTTATGCAAGGCAGGGAACAAAAACAACAAAATCCACTGCAAGACCACCAAGCCAAACACTATAAACTAGTGATTGAAGATAGAGTGAAGAATAAAACCCTGCTACAAAATAACCAAACCAAACTCGACGAATAAATATTTGAGATATAAAGAACTTGAAGCATATAACCTTGTTTTACAAAATTACTGGATTCAGCATTAAATAACCCAAAAAGGGTTGATATGCCGTAAAACAAAACGACACAACCAAACCAAACCAAACCAAACCAAACCAAATCTGCTAATAGTCTCTCACTCCAAGACAGGATTTAAAAAAATTCGTCAACCCGCACTGTCAACCAAACTCCAACCTCTGTCCCATTGACAACATATTACATTCCTGTGCCTATTTTACAAATATTTTAATGGAATGTGCTCCGACAAACTCTAAGCACTTGTACACTCCTTGATGTAAATACCCCTGATTAACCCAACAAACCGCAAAATCCCATCCCTACACAGTAGAAATCTCTAGATACCGGAAAACCTTCTACTCGAATAGTTTCTTTGCTTGAACTTTGATTTTGGCATTCACTTCTGGGAATCCGGATGCATGTATAAACTGGATTCATAAAAGTGAGTCAAGGGTGTGTGCGTGCACTGTGCATACTTATGTTCTATTTAATTAATTTGTTTTTGCATAGCTCATTTTTCAGTTAGTGGTGGGGCTCTTCTACAAAAGACCATAATCTCTTTTAGAGATTCTTGAATTCATGTAATGAAATATGCTTTACTTCTCAGAGGAAATTATGGCTTTTTTTATTAATGATTAAATTTGGAAAGATTAAAAAGTATAGTCTAAATCTTTTGCAGAAAAGCCCCATCAAAAGAATTTGCACCAAAGTTTTATTTTTTACTCAAGATTGTATCCATTTATGTCATAGAACATAGATAGACGGTTTTGCCTTACATTTCTTCCTCCATATGAACTCACGCAGAATACTGTCCACCATTCTGAAATCTGTTCCACAGTGGCATTTATTGTTCATTTCCTCTCCAGAAAAAAAACAAAAAACAACAAAAAAAAAAAACATCCAAATTTCAGGCTGCAGTAAAAAAAAAAAAGGTTATTTACTCAATAGGATAGAATTGATGTCTTTGAGTGTTTACAATTAAAAGAGCATTTCCCTCATAGTTTTTTAGTGCAAAAATAATGTTTTTTTTACATTGAACGTCACAAAACATTATTTTTGCACTAATCTAATATTTCTGTATTCACTAACACTAATAGTTACCCACCATTTCACAAATCCTTCTACAGTAGCGTTTAGTCTGCAACCTGTACACCCTAAATGTTTAGTTCCTTTCTGAATAGTTTCGACTGCCTGTCTCCTAGCTTTATAGGAGTTCGCAACTTCACACTGACTTATTACTTTGACATGTACGTGTTACTATTTTGAAGTTTGGAAATATTGATTTAACACTTTCATGCTAAAAGTTGTTATCTTTGAGAAATGGGGAAGAAAGCAAATTCCAACAAAGTGGAGAAGGAAAAAGTAAGCAATGGTCATTTGCATTTTAGTGTCCATGGGAACCACTTCAAAATGCAATCACCACAGAAGAAGCTTTGATGTGCAGCTTTTGGGATATAGATGGTCATTCGGGTTCTGGTGGTTTTCTTTTTCTAAAATGAAAGATGTATAAAAAAAAAAAAAAGGAAAAAAAAAGAAATCTATGACGGAGGGGTGAAAGCATATTATGAACCCGTCCCAGTACGTTTTTTGTTTAACTAGTATACAAATAAATAAGTTCAATTACCTCCCCTTTATTTTTATACGCCACAAATTATTTAAAAAAAAAAAAAAAAAAAAAAAAAAGAAAAAAAAGAAAAGAAAAACAAGATTTATTCTGATTGGATAACATGGATAACATATCCTTTTTAATTAGCCGTTAGTCGTCATCCACCTCTCCACATGAATATTTGCCTCTCCCTTTTTTAGTTAATTATTTCAGCGTCTATTTTGGCGAGGAAAAAAATGTTTAATATTTAGAGTTAATTTTGCCGCCAAAAATATTTTATCGTTTTTAATTGTTGATTACAATTCATCGCTGTTATTTATTATCATTATTTTTATTTATTTTGTTCCCCGCGTTCAAATGATGCAGGAACCTCCAGAAGCTGAGTAAGTTCAAGTTTTTGGTAAATGTTACTATTAACGACACCAACTATTTTAAAGAGATTAAAATTAGGGAAATTAATTGAAAACAAATATTTTGATTAACCTACTCATTTGTGACCGATCTGTGTTTTAAAATGTTTTCTATTCAACAGCAACATTTTACTTATCTTAAATATTGGTTGCAATTAAAATAATGATCGTCACCAGCTTAGTTATTGACATTAAATAGTTTTTAAATTGTCACCAGCTTAGTTATTGAATTAAAAAAAAAAAAAGAAAGAAAAACTTTAAACGTGGAAATACGATTTAAAAAAATAGCGCGGATCACTCCCTGTATTAGCACCATTGACCAAATAATTTTATTTTTATAACGAAAAATAAAATCGATTAACAGGAATTAGTAGACATTACGATGCTATTTGAAACTTTCTGAAGAGCTATTATAAGGGAGTATCCCAGTGATGAATTCGAGTTTCTTCAATGAGCCCTCTTGTTAAGAATGACGTTCTAAAATTTCGCAAAAATTTTAATCATTTGGAATCACCTTTATTTGCAAAATGACGTCGAAAGATTGTCGATCAGCTATGAATGGAATTTGCTTTCTTCTAAGATATGTAATTAGACCGGAAGGGAGAAAGAGATTCGTTTTAAACTTCAATTCAGGCCATTAAATTAAGCGTGGGTTCTTCCGGTGTCTTATAGCAACCGGTATTTACGATCAGTAAAATCTTTCTAACTTTTTTTTTTTTTTTTTTAAACTCGTGTAGGTTGTGAATAGCTAAAACAAAATAAATGTTTAATTTGAAATAATTTATGTTGCTATTAGTAACATTTGCGAAGTTTCCTTTCCGTTGTCCTTAAGTTTTATAAGAAAAGGGCGGTGGAAATATTAGCAATAGCCAACAAAACAAAACTGGGGTAAAAAAAATGTATGTAACAAATATTACCAAAGGCAAGATAAGTTACTATTCTACCTACCTGGTTAAGTTGCGTTTTAACTGATTTTAAAGTGTTTTTGTTTTTAAAACAAAAGTAGTATATAGTCCGAGTTAGACCGAAAAACTGGGTTCAATTAGAACCATGTCGAAACTTGGTATTTACTATAATCGAAAATTAAACAAAATATTGCTAGAAACGCATCCAATGTCATCGGTCGTGCGAAAATATAATATTCTACCAGTATTTTGTCTAATTTTCCAGTGATTGTCGAAGTTCGACATGACTGCAAGGAAACCGCCATTTTATTTTGTTGTAACTCAACAGACTTGACACTACTTGTGTTTTCAAGTAAAAAGTCTTTAAAATAAGTTAAAAAAAAAAAAAAAAACCTTCAGGTAGGTAGAAGAGTAACTTATTTTGTCTTTAACATTTATTTTATCCTTTTTTTTTTTTTGTATTGTTGGTTTTTGTTCAAAATGCTAGAGCGAAAAGTCTTTTAGAATTTAAGATTCGCGAATTTCGCTCACAAATTACAGAATTTGATCAATGTGGACTGACTGTCCAACTGAAGACGTGTCTGCAAAGGGTGTTTATTGCAAAAGCCGTTCTTAATACGCGAAGGTTGGAGGTAATACCCATAAAAAGCAACTCTTTGCAGGTAAGTTTTCAGTGGGACCACCAGACCACGTTGACCCAGAATTTGATGAAACCTGCAGACGATAAATTGTGTATCCAAATATTTAGAAAACCTGATTCTTTTTGCTATTTTTACTTTTGCAGGTTTCTGATTTATGGCCGTTTTCAGATTGAGAATATGACCCTATGTTAGCAACCTTGCTTCCGACTTCCTGCTAATATTTCTTGAATATGTTCAATTCCAATTTAGCAGCGCCCACCTCCTCGCCATCCCCAGAAAAGAAATAGAAACCTAGTTACGTAGATGGTGTTCCAGAGCGGCCCCCACCTCGCATTGGAAAAACAAATATCTGTATGATGTACGTACTTGTCACGGAAAGAAAACCCCGAACACAAATTACTTAAATTGATAGTTTTATTGTAAGCAAAAAACAAAACAAAAAAACAAACAAACAAAAAAAAACTAATTTCATAGCTGATCGACAATCTTTCGACGTCATTTTGCAAATAACAAAGATGATTCCAAATGATTAAAATTTTTGCGAAATTTTGGAACGTTATTCTTAACAAGAGGGCTCATTGAAGAAACTCGAATTCATCACTGGGATACTCCCTTATAATAGCTCTTCAGAAAGTTTCAAATAGCATCGTAATGTCTACTAATTCCTGTTAATCGATTTTATTTTTCGTTATAAAAATAAAATTATTTGGTCAATGGTGCTAATACAGGGAGTGATCCGCGCTATTTTTTTAAATCGTATTTCCACGTTTAAAGTTTTTTCCTTTTTTTTTTTTTTTTTAATTCAATTGTAAGGTTAAAGTACAGAATAGGTACAAAACGCCCTCCCCCTCCCCATGTTAAGAATGGCTTTTTAAATAACGTTATTTCAGCACGGATCACTCTCTGCATGAGTACCTGATCAATTTACGTGGTTTTTGGTGTACAATATTTTTTGCCACGGGTACATATATCACACAGATTTTTCTTTATTTTTCTTAAGGGGGGGTAATTATGGAGTTGCACGGAACTTTTGTTTCTTCTGTGTATTTAAAACTAAACGGAGCTTTCATGAGCAAACTTTCTAAGAACTTCACATCTATGGAACACAATACTGCAGAGCTGCTTCCCAGTTACCTGCAACATCGGCGTTTTCAAGTTCAGTGTTAACATTAAGTTGCTGAGCTTTCCTTTTAAGTAATCAAATCCTGCTCATTCAACCCATCGTTTTCAATCCTCTCATAATTTTGTTCATCAGTCAACTGACCATCTCATTGACTCTCATCCTCGAGTGGCCTTTGGCCTTAATAAATGATGACTTATTAGTATAAAAGTTGAACTGAAAAATAAAAATTATATAAAAATAAACTGTGCTTCTGCATTTATCGACCCGTGATTTCCACTAAGTTATTCGAGTGTGCCCGGCAGATGACGGGAATAACAGGAAACGAGCCTTATTACAAAAATAGTTACCCCCCTCCCCATGGTAAGAATGGCGACGACCACCGAAATTCATGAAGTAATACATTGGAAAATGTCTTAATATCAAAAAAACTTGTCGACCGTTTCCGGTTCTTCCAGTCATCTGCCGGGCACACCCGAGTAACTTCGTGGAAATCACAGGTTGATAAATGAAGAAGTACCAGCAAAACTTTACTGTTAACACAATTAAAATCCTGTAAACTATTAAGTAATGTGAACATTGAACAAACGTCTTGTTACACAATTCCCTACTTAGGATGCCCCTAACCACAGTATCCTCTTACGATTCTGTGGCAGAATGCCTTGTTCAAGGTTGAAATTAACAAAACAAAACTGCGTTCCATCAGATTCGGTGAACGATTGTAGATTGTAGCATTAGTTCTGAATCTGGACTTTAATCGCCAGCCAATGTATTGTCAGTCGAGGACTGTCTTATGTTTGTAGTTGAAAATCAATAGGCGATGTAGCTTAATATACCCAAAGATTTTGCAGGATGTAAGCAATTCAGATTACGAACGAAGGAAGCCAAATGAAATACATTTAACAGATAATTGAAAACTCATGTTAAGAATGGCTTTCTAAAAATTATTTAACACTGTCTGTAAATTGCACACGTACCAACTCTGTTTATTCAAGATGTTCGGCAAAACTTTGGACCGTTCGCTAGTGTCGGAAGTGTTTGAAACTTGCCGTTGATGACGTAATAGTGCTGATTTTCCCGAGTGTCGATTAAACAGTGCAACAGTACCGAAACCTTCTGACGAGTATGAGCAAAGCGGTTTCTCTGCTTGCAAAGTTATCAGCTCCGCATTTTGAATACGGAACCTAGTATTCGGATATGGTCATCCATAAAAATAGATAACCAATATATAGGCAGTCCAGGAGAAGTCAAAAAAGATGCTTAACAGTATACTTTCTGAAAGATGTAAATTGGATTTTAAGCATGACCTTTTTACTTTGAAAATTTCCTGAATGGAAGACCCAAATTTCAAAAACTGAAAAGTAGCTTAATTAAATACAAGCGCTATTCGCATGGCGAAATATGTTGCTGTTCGGTTTCAAATAATAAATAATGGCGCTTGTTCAGAATTCCACCAAAAAAAAAAAAAAAATGGATCTGGGAGGGGAAAAATATCGTATACCAAAAATCATTTCAATTGATCTAGCTTTTTTTAGCCCCCCCCCCCCGGGTAAAGGAGGGATTGGATTGGACCTAGTTCACTCCTGTTCGTTTGTTCGCACTTTTCTCAATAAGTACATCTTGGATATTTTTTTAAATTTTGCACAAACATTGATTATGGTGAAAGTAATTTTTTCACTCGTGAAGGGGTACCCCGCATGCTTAGCTTGTTTCATAAAGAAAATCATTTTTAAGCGATTTTTTTATGCCCCATCCTCCCCATTTAAAGAATGGCTTCCTAAAATCTAGATTTGGAGTTCTGGTTTGTTCCTTCAGACTGTTTTAAAGATGGTTTCGCTAGATCGTCATTCGTTGTTTTAGCTATAATTTTTTAAAATTATTTATTTAAAAATTAGACTTGATCCATTTACGTGCTTGGTGTAAGATTTTTTTCGTCATGAGTACGAGCATTATGCAGGTATTTGATTTCATATGGCGGAAGAAATTCTGGACAAGCCTCAAAATAATTTCAAATATGACCATGTCTACAAATTTTGTCGTGAAAGAAAAGGTAAAAATAACATTTCGAATACGAAGACCGTCAATGCGCTGGTGTTATCAAAAGCCCAGTTGGCGGCGCTGCGTTTTTAAATGTCTCTGTAAATGGTTAAACGGGTTTAACGAAATTAACGGAACTAATTCCCGTTTTCTCTTTACTAATTTAAAATGTTTACAATACAAATATTTAACACTTTTTCTTTTTAATTTGTTTTATAAAAATCAAGATAATCTATTAAAAATATAAATTTCGTTTTGTTTTAGTTGTCTGGACTTATTATGCGCACCCGCACCCGCACCCGCACCAGCACCCGCACCACCGCAACATACTCAGATGCAGTTGGCGGAGAATTTTTATGCTGTCGGTAGGTTCTGTGAAAAATTTACCTTTATTGAAATTTAATTGAATGCTTTGTTACCTTTTTTTTTTTTTTTTTTTTTTTTTTTACAAGGGAATCATCATTTATTAAGGCACAGAGGCCACTCGAGGATACGGGTTAAAAAGTGTATAGTGGTCAAGAGGACAATATAGTAATCATTAGAAGTGTAAATTTGGTTAATTGGATTACTTAAGGGGAATTGCTCATCAAGAATTTGTTTACGTTGGACTTGAAGACGGCCGTATTGTAGTCGCCTGAAAAGCAGGTAAAACGGAAATTTCACATGTGCAGTTTTAAGAATGAAACTTTGTTCATGGAATCTACGTTTAGGTCTAGGCACAGATATTTTTTCTAACAAACATTGACATATCCCGTATACTGGCACGTAAATTTGATATTTTGTTTTTTAGTTGACTACTTACGAACATGTCCGCATCTATCCCTAACGAAAAATTTTTAATCGCATGATAAAAATGAAAATGTTTGTCGAATAGATATTTATAAAAGTTCTCTGAATTAACAGTATGTATAATTGACAGCTGATAAACAGTAAAATAAAATAAACAATACTTATGTTACCGTGCTAAAATATTTTTTAGGCAGCCATTCTTAATGTGGAGAAAGGAAGTTTTGTAACTATTCTGTACTTTCTCCTAACAAATTAATAAAAATATTGTAAAACTTGTAGTGGGGGTCAGAAATTTAAGTGAGATTAAATTTCCTCGCCCCAAACAAATAATTTAAAAAAGGAATGAGTATAAAACGAACGACGACTCCTGATTTAAATGAACTGCATTTATTTTTAAACAAAAAGGTAATTACACAAAGGTAAACAAATGAACAGAAAAGGTTTTCTTTGAACGGTGACTGAGGTAATTAAATGTTTTGTTTTTTTTATGTAAAGAAGAAAACTGTTCTTTTCCTCGTTTACTTAGCGGAAAGATATACACGGGTAAAGAGTCCATCAGGGTAACAAGTTCATCTCCACGTGGAGGAATTAATTGTTGGGTGTACGCGTGTTTAACGTTCAACGTGGACGGATCGACATTGATGTTTACGCCATGCTCAAAAGGTCGACTGACTCGTTTGGGCGCAAAATGCTCTTTTTATAGATCTAGACCGGCTCCAGAAAGCATTAGCTTCTGCTGATATTTTGGCGTTTGGAAATTCGTTAAAAAGATTTTTTTAATTTTCTCAATGGCTGGTTGTGTCACGTGATGGTGCTTCCAACTACGTCCGCCAAAAATGTTATTACTACTTCTGTTATTTTGAGCAAAGTGTGTAGGCGTATTTGAATTTGTGCCGTTGCTGAGAGATTTTTTTTTCTCAAAATACGCGGGAAAAATTGAAATGAATAATGGCTCGTTATTTGCGCACGAGTCTGTGACTGTACAAACTCGAATGTAACTAGAAAATACGAATTCTTAAAATAGTATAACATAAGTGTGCATAATCACCTAAACAAAATATGACAGAAGTTTTATCATCCACATCACAATCTAATTTTCTACCGATCTGTATATTTTGAGTTCTAAAACTGTTTTTTCATTAAACATTTTTGTTCCTTTCGCTTAGCCAACTACGAGTAAATAAAAGATGGCGGTCGATTTGATTTGTAGATAATCGCCAATTTTAGGCTTAAAAATAATTGAAAAATAAAAACTTAATCAATGATTATGCAATTTCATAATTTGATTTTGAAAAGATCAAATAGGTAACCGCAAATTCAAAAATGCGGTAATTGGCGGCCATGACAAACTTATTCGTCGCAAGCAACATTCTACCTGCTTCTCAATTGCAAGCTAATTTAATGTCTGCTTACATGAGGGGGGGGGGTAACCTTTTTATTACAAGTACCAAGATCTATTTTATGTAAACACTCAATCGGAAATGGTTCCATATTGTTGAGTGAGCAGTAAAACTGTTTTGGGTATTTATTATCATAACTAACAAAATAAAATGTGAAGAAATCAAATATGTAACAAATATTCCCAAAGGCAAGATAAGTTACTTTTATATCTACTTGGATAAGTTTTGGGTACTCATGCAGAGAGTGATCCGTGCTGAAATAATAACGTTATTTAAAAGACCATTCTTAACATGGGGAGGGTGTTTTGTACCTATTCTGTACTTTAACTTTACAATTGAATAATAAAAAAAAAACTTTAATTAAACGTGGAAATACGATTTAAAAAATAGCGCATATCACTCTCTGCATTAGCACCAAGTTTTGTTTTAATCTATTTTAAAGCGCTTTTTGTTCAAAGCAAATCTGCTCATAAGCTCTGCAAGACTATGCTTTATAATTGCTCAAAAATCAAAAATTTAACAAAATACTGGTAGAATATTAGATTGTCGTTAGACTGGATTTATTTTTACGAGCATTTTTAATTTTTAAACAATTATCAAGGGTTCTTGTGTTGACATTTTGTTCATGCTAAATGAAAAATGGACACTAGGTTTGTTTTGAAAAAGAAAAACGCTTTAAAATAAGTTAAAGTTCAAATAACTTATCCAGGTGATATTAATTTATCTTGCCTTTGGTAACAGTATTTTCTGTTAGTTACAGTAACAAATATGTTTTAACTACGTGTATTTTTAGATATCTAAGGTATTTTTATTTGCGGGACTTTTCTATAAAAAAATCCAAAATGAGAAACTAGCAAAGTTTTGCAAAAATCTTTTTTGCAAATACATTAGAAATCAGTCCTTGCCTACAGTCCCCTCATATTTATTGATGTACATACTCGTGACAGAAAAAAAATATCGTACACCAAAAAATGAATTGATCCGGTAGTTTCATTTTTATAAAGAAAATATGCTTCTCCTTTCCCTATGGTAAGAATGGCTTTCTAAAATCTTGTAAGTTTCAACTATTTGGAGATTTTTCAAGATGAAATTGCGGGATGGTCTCTTGCCGTTAACTGTTAACTATGGCACAATCACGTTGACACATCAGTTCCTGCCAGATCACCAAAGTTAAGCAATGGTAAGCATAGCTAGTACCAGATGGGTGACCATTTGGGAAGGCTAGGTGCTGTATGTACCTTCTGGGAGGGTTGAGTGTGAGGCCAGCACATCACCCCGAAAAAAAGAACTCCTCTCTACAAAAGCATCTACAAAGTTGTAGATGGCCTATGCCCTTCCAGGGGCTCAAGGCTATGGATGGATGAAGCTCTTGCAGTTTAACCATACAATTTTATTTTTATTTATTTATTTTTTTTTTTGTGTGTGTATTATTTTCTTTTTATAACGGGTTATGTACATCACACAGATTTTTCTTGATTTTTCGCTTTAATAATATGGGGATCCTGGACAAGCACGTAGAAATCAAACTATAAATTCCAAAGACCCTTTTAATTTGACTCGTCTTAACTCTTACTTTTCGCATCTCCACTTCCTGTAACGATAATTTTTAGTCGCGTGCAAGCGACTCTATAAGTCACTCCATCTGTCGGTCTGTCCGTAACACTTTTGTGCTTGGCCTTTTTGGTTAAGATCAAAGGTCTGTTGTTAATAGATGCTGTTCTTAGCTTTTAAAGTTTTTCTTTGGCCTTTTGGCCAAGATCAAAGTAACTTAAAGGGGTAATCATGATAAAGATGCTGGCCGAGAGAAAAATCATTTAAAATTTACAACAGAGACGAGATGGATCAACCAACCTCACCATCCCCCTTCTTTTTGTGTTGGCCTTCTGCCTAAGATTTTTGTTCATTTTCCCAACTGTATTTTTTTTTCCTGTGAATAAAAAATTTAATATCTCAAAGTGTAGTATCTATTACTAGATGCTGTACTTATGTAACTTTGTGATATAAAGTAGGGAATCACTTTTCTGTATTTTTTTAATGTAAAATGATCACCCACTTTACAACCAGTCAGTCTCAAAGCCATTCAAGTCATTCTCCAGATCATCAAAGTTGTTTTTGAAGGATTCCAGTTATTTTTTAAGCATTCAAGTCATTCTTAAAGTCATTCAATTCATCCTTAAGTTCATTAAAGTCATTCTAAGTCATTTACTTTTTCTTTATTTAAGTCATTTCAGCCCATTTTTCGGTCATTTTAGTTTATCTTTAAGAATTTAATGTCAATCCAACATTCACGCATTCATTCACGAGAGCATGCGACTAATGGCTATCGGCCGTGTTTTAATCTGAATTTCATGAGCAATATTTATCTAACTCCCCGAGCGGGAAGATGGGACAAGGGTTAGAAAGTGGGATTAAAGATATATCGTCTTAGAGAAAGAGTACTCTAGCTTGCAAAAAATGCCTGGGCAGCTCCGTCAGCAGGAACATCTCGGGCAATTAGCAATAAACTAACCCTTTAAAAAGAAGGTAAAGCTTGGGAGGTTGGACTGCTTAGAATTGCACTGCCATTTCAATAATGGCCCAAAATCTGGCTTTCGGGTCAAACTCACTGAACAAGTGGTGTATCCAATAATAGCTGTCATTAAAACTAAATAACTTCTAGGCCTTTGGGTTCATACCAGCCGAGAATTGCTTTAGCATGACCCCCCCCCCAAAAAAAAACTTTCACTCCAGACATGGCATATTGCTACTGAGACATAAACAGCTACTGTGATCATAGCTCAAGCTTAGAGAGCATTTTAAGTGAGGATTTGTCCAGTAAGGTGTTTGTTCACATTACATTTTAATTTCTGCATGTTGGTACAGTCGGAGAAATTGAGCAAGGAAAAAATTTCAAAGGCAATCAGTTTGAGGAAATAAGCTATCCAAGTAAAAAGCTTTGCAGCATCTGGCAGCCTCCACAGTGAAGGGATGAGATTTTGCTGTCTAGTTGATTGTAGGGGTTTCCATCGAGGAGAGAATACAAGTAGAGTAAGTTCGTCATAGTGCAACAATTACAGTGATGGAACATTATGGTGATAGGACAGCAGCTAAGATATTGGTAGACAGTGCAAGTTTTAATTTACATTTTGCACTATAGTGATTGGTCGTGCTTTAGATCTGGCAACGATATTCCATGAATGGGTGAATAATTTTATAGAGATAGAAAATACTGGCAAGTATGAGAAATTTTCTAGCCCGGTAGAGAGAACCCACCTTCATTGCAGCAGACTTGACAATGTCTATGTATTCCAATTCAAATTACTTTTACATGTTAGTCTGAGATATTTGAACGCTGTAATTTCGGGAAGGATGCTATTAGCATTTTTCAAACTTGTCGTTCAGGAAAAGGATCTTTGTTTTGACACATAGGATCTGCCGTCAGTCCCTTTGTTGAAATGAGGTATGGTCCGGTTCGTTACTAGGTGCACCTGCTCAGACATTACCTTCTCCTTTGGTTTATTGTTCCTATTTACAATGCCTCTCCACGGGACAGTTAGACACCAGGGTCCTTTTTTAATGTGGAGAAAAGGAACAAAAATAAAAATTGTCTGAGTCGTGAAGGATTTCTCCTCCACTGACAGAACAAGAAATTGAAATGTAGCATCTGAAGAACAGATACTAAACTTTGATCTTGACCCGAAGGCCAAATGTCTCCTTTGGTTTGTTTGTCCGAGACACCTCTACCGGAAAATGGTCAGTTATCAATTATTTTTGTACTGAAAGAAAATTTTTGGACAAGCATCTCGCTGCACAGCTCCCCACTGAGAATGCCCTTATAAATCTGTAACCTAATTCACAGGAGGCCCTTGCGTATAGTCTTGTTTGGGGTGTATTTGAAGTTTAAAAAAGTATTAAGGAATAGGAGTTACATCTTTTGAAAGCATTTTCGTAAAGTGAAAACTTTTGAAAACTGTAATAATAGCGTATTTATTTTTAATGACAATTTTTTTTCTTAAGACTTTTGGTGGAATCCACCCTAATCATTAGATGACTTTGTAAGGCTTTTATTTTTATTTTTTAATTTTTTTTTTATTTTTCATTTTGATTGTGATGTTAAATTTACGGAAGTGTATATGAACGTCCGATCTTATTGACGATTGCATCTTTGAAAATCTTGTTCCCTCACTAGCAAGCCGCCCGCATAAATACACGTTTTCCAGAGGTTAAGTAACCAATGAAGTTTAACGAGATTAATACAAGAGTGCCTAATACCTAAGTTTGTTTTCACATAAGCAGTAATATGACCAAGATACCTCTTCAGGCTATACAGCTTATACGAAAGCAAACTTTGAAAACTTTGCTTCCATATCGGCTTTATCGTCTGAAGAGGTCTGTAATTACTGGTAACTAGCTGAGCGAAACCTGCTCATGACTGTCGCAATATATTACTGCTTATGTAAAAAGAAATTGTGTGTGTATATATATACATATATATATATATATATATATATATATTACTCGAGCTGAGATCGAAACCAAAACCTAAAGTCAGTGAGTCAAGTACGATGATCATCAGGCTAGCTTGACACTATTTTTTAAAGTATTTTCAAACCTACTTAAGATAAGGAATGTTATGTGAACCATTCACGCATGCGCAATCATGAAACAGTTGACATAAAAATCCGATAACCATCTTAGCAGCCCTTTTTCCGGATGAAAACAGATTAAAAATTTTTTTCATCATGCCTGAATACTCTATATCAAATTTCAAGTCTGTAGATAAAAAATTTGAATATATAGGTTGAGAATAGTCCTCACACACTTCTCACTTATATATTATTGAAGTCTTTTGTAATAAAGATTAAATACAAATTGAAATAACCTTTTCGTATGAGTCAACATGTGCTTTTTTTTTCTGCTGCTGATATTGGCTTTCTCGATTCTTTCTAGAATCGGGTGCTCAAAAGAGAGCTTATGTGAAGGTTCCTATTTACAATGCCTCCCCACAGGACAGTTAGACACCAGGGTCGTTTTTTAATGTGGAGAAAAGGAACAAAAATAAAAATTGTCTCAGTCGTGAAGGATTTCTCCTCCGCTGATAGAACAAATTGAAGTGCAGCATCTGAAGAACAGATACTACACTTTGATCTTTTATGTGAAGGTTGCCAAAATGTATCTTACGTCTGCAGAATACGGATCGTGCTATTTTTTCTTAGAATTTTCAACATAATTTTGAAATATTTTCTTCACGTCATGGGCGCGTGCCATCATACAGATTTCTACATTTTATTATTTTTCGGAAGAATTCTGAACAAGAGCAAAAGATTGTAAATTCATGTTCAATAGCGAAAGTCGCCACCAATGTAGAGCTGACGACAGGACATCTGGCCTTGGTAGAGCTGTCTTTAGAGATTGCTGAGACTCGAGCTGACAATTAATATACATGGTTTATATAAATTGTTATAGCGAACGAAGATGTTAAAACATTAAACGGACGTACATGCATACTGAAATGGAAGTGAATTAAATACGTACTGGGAGTAGAATAGTTACCAATTAGCAAGTGCTAATTTAATGTGAAGAAAGTGTTTTAGGTTAAATTCAATATCTAAAGTTAAGACCCCGGGAGTGGACTCGGTTTAGCTAAATATGGAACGGAAGTCACTAAGCATGAAACGAAATGAAACAAAGATAAACTTATTTTTTACATTTCTATATTTTTTATATTTAAAATACATTCATATGGAAATATTTTATTTAAAGTGATTTTAAATTTTCACTGAGTACATTTCTATAAATTTTTCAAATATTAAAATAGTCATATGGAAATAATTATTTTTTGTTTTTTAAATTTCTATAAAGCTTTCTTTTAATATATTTTAATTCGAATATCTTCCACAAATTTTATCACATAATTTTGTCAATGTATCATAAAGCCTTCAATTGAATTACGAAATCTAAGTTTTTTTTGTTTTTTGTGTTCATAACACGAGTGTTAAAACTATTTTTTTTTAAATAAAGTATTTCTATATAGTTTTTAGTAGGAACAAGTTCTGTGAACGAACATATACAAGGACTGGGTTGTGTATTATATATTTTAGTGTGAATATGCATTTAAGTAATAGACAATGTGACACTGCATGTGTTGGTTTACCTTGTTCTGGCTAGTACGTGTGCAGATGTTAGTGAGGTGATGGAGCTTGTACGCGAGTTTTAAAGGGGTTCTTTCTCGTCTTCCCCGGCCAAAATGAGCGGGGTATACTTTGTGTCCTAAATTCATCGGGTTTAATATCCGGAGAACTCTTCTTTTATTAACCATGAGTCACTGTTTTATAAAGTTGGTTAATTTGGCATAGGCTTGTTAGATTTTGGGTTTGAAACGATTTTTATTGGTTAAAAAATATTGACACGTTTCTGTGAAAACTTGCTTCTGCAAGTAAAGAGAGAGAGCGTATAATATCGGAATAAAAAGAAAGATTGGTATTCAAGCCAGTTGCCCTTTAGCATTCGTTCTAATAGCATCTCCGCAACAAGATTTCATTCTTGAAAGTGACCAGACGTGTTTGTTGGATCTCTGAAAATTATGGTGTCGAGTACAATTCCTATCTATTTATACAATGTCCTTCCGTAGAATTTGAAGTATAACGTTTGTAAAATTTAGTCAGAAATTTTACTTTTGTTAGATTTAAAAAAATTTTTTTATTTTGTTACGAAACTGTTCGTCTCAACCTTATTTTTTCACGATCAAAATGTTGGTATTTCTTTGCTAATAGAACGAAAATCGAAAAATGAATATTCATTAAAAAAAAAACAAAACAAACTAATGTTCTTAGTTTTCATGCCTCAACTAAACACTACTGCATTATTACATAAAACTCGAATTTCACTGATTTCACGATACAACGATCGGCCATGTTTTCAACATGTAATTTAAACACTAGGAAAGTAAATCTTGTTATAATGCAGAATTTATTAAAATAAAAATGTAATGACAAAATGAACATGACGTATATACATATTGTGATATTTTTTTTTTTTTGAAATAATATAGAAAACTGTCCCAGTAAACATGAAATTGGCTCATGAGTTTTTAAGAATTAGAATAAGACAGACCGCAGTTACCTTTCTTGCTACCATGCGAAATTCAAGTAAACTTACAATTTATTTCGGAAACTATTTGATTATTTATATTGTGATCATTAATAGATACAGAAAGTTTCATAAAAATTCGTAGTTTTCTGGTGAATTTTTACATTAGGAAAGTTTGTTGCAAATGGTCGAAAGGTGAAATTGATTAGACACAGGCAAAGAGGTGACTCAGATGATTGGTTAGATGCGATAGATATCGTGCTCCATTTTTACTAGAAAAATGGTAAAGCGTATGGTGATGGAAATCGTGAACCGAATTCGTTCAGAGTGAGAACAGACGTCTCGCAGGGTTGAAATTTGTGTGTTGCTGAGGTAGAATGATGTGCTTCTGGTTGGGTAGGGTCGTGTAGACGATCTGAAGTTAGAAACTTGTAGCCAGACATCGACTGGCCTTGAATTGCTTGTTGGACGTTAATGGGCACTGAAACTGGTAGCGCTGGAGCCGGTGGCTGGAACCGCTAGACAGCCAGAGTCGCTGGCTGTAAAGGTGAGCCCTAGAGGGCAGGCAAGCAGAAAATGAAGTGTGTATCGCATTTAGGTAGTTTGCGAGTCGTCTTTAAAAGGACGATTGGAATCATTAGTTTGGGAGTTAGCCTTGAAATGGACTGTTTGAAATACTGCTGCTAACTCCTTCGGCTGCTGGGCTCGAAGCTTGACAAAAAGCGTGCCAAAGTCGGAAATAAGTCTCCTTGCTCACAAGCCTTACAGAAGATTTGCTGAGAAAGTCAATAGCTTCATGGAAAAGTTACAGAAATTGGCTTGATAGACAAACAAATGACTATAATTAATTTAATACCGAATTTCTTAGTGTAAAAATGTTTTTGGTATTCCCTGACTGCATATAATAATCTTGGTTCGAAATTAAAATTGGTTGTTCATGTTTAGTTGCGATAAATATTTTTTTTCTTTGAAAAGGCGTTGTTATGGCGTACAGATCACCACTCCCATTTTGTCAACAGAAATACGCTATTGGCAGAAACCTGACACTCCTGAAAATACACCACGAGCATGTGTGCTAAAAATAGCAACTTTTCTTAAACAATAAAGGAAAAAACATTTTTTTTTTTTTTTTTGTAGCGAAACAAATTAACCTACTTTATATTTTGGATGGAGAATAAAATATATACAGGCAATAAACGCCAGACATTTTTGCCTGTAAAAAATCCGGTCAAAAATTGATAGTAATTTGTTTAGCAACACCGTCGCCTGTAACATAAACAGCTTTTCATGGAACAAGCGAATTCTCAGCAAACCAGCAATAGGGAACAAGGAAACTCCCTAATTTCCTTCGACACGCTCGGTCAAGTCCTTCAAGCCCAGCAGCTGACGTGACTCAGCAGTAGTTCAAACAGCCCTTTTCAGAGTTAACTTTCAACGCACTACCTTAATGCTACTGCCTGCTGTCTGAGACTCCCTTTGCCAGATCACCAGAAGAAACGAATGTTCAACGTTCGTTTCTGCAAATCAACTTTTTGGTTGACATCGCTAAATTTCAACGCTTTTCACTTCCTATGGCCTCGTAGCATCATGGTAAGATCTCACGTTTTCTTTCACTTTTCTGCCTTCGGGTTCAAAACGCTTCTTTTACACCTCCAAACACACAGCCAACGCCGGGTACCTCCGCTAATTTAATATAATATGCAAAGATCCTGAATTTTATAATGGTCTTAGGTATGGCTTTAAGAAATCCAGTGGTAAGGTCCACATTTACTGTGTAGGTAATTAAATTATTACCTATGGTTTATCAGGTTTGTATTTTAACAGGTAATTATCTGACTCCATAAAAAAGACAGACATTAACTTTTAAAAGTGAACAAAGCAGCTTTATTTATTGATGAACTGTAAGTGGAAAGTGTTCGTTTTAGTGGTGGAGGAGAATATTTGTGAAAAAATGTGAGGGAAAGGTCAGCGTGAAGAGAAGTCAACAAAAAAAATGTTCATTTGGTTTGTACTTATCGGTTTAGGTGTGAATCAGGCAACGGTTAGTAAATGAAGGTGCTCGGCCCGTAACGCGGGACCAGAGTTGGCTTCAGTCCACTTCGGTATCTTTTCTTCTGCACATCTCTTTAAGGTTTGGTGACAGAATCCGTCCGTGCGTTCACTGATGTAGCGAGACGAATTCTCTTCTCGAATCCTCTCCCTGGCTTTTATATTTTTCCGGGGGCTCTCAGCGGTGATGGAACTCATTTTTTTAAAAGGCGCCAAAATCATTGCAATCATTATTTTTTTTTTTTTCAATCGGAAGCCTTACGTCGAGCTGTTGCGTACAACTTTTTTTTCAGTCCGGTTCGCAGTCAACTCTCATTAATCCCCACAAAATAAACCCCTTTGTTGTTAAAGAAAATTGTTTTTCCTTTCGTGCGACAGTTTTCGTTACCTATTAACAGTATATGAGCTAACTTTAACACCCACTGATAAGACGAGCTCCTATATATGTCCCTCTTATGAACAAGAGGGAGATATTGCAGAAAGACTACTTTTGTCTGTAATATATATTGATATTAGTTTTTTGCAAAGTAATTTTTTTCTGATTCAATCAAACCGGAGCTCGGTGAGTTACTTAAGGTGTCACATTTCATAGTATTTAACTACATCTGTAAATATTATTCAATGTTTAATTAAAAAAAAATAATTTCTAATGTTGGACTAGTTTAAAAGTCGCGGCCAGCGAAGAACGCGAAAAACAATTATATATAGGCATTGAAATTGTTTGCTAAATATTAAATAAAATTTTCATTACAAGTGAAAATTCGAGATTCGGATTTAAACATGACACTAGGAAAAATCTCCGGTGCATAAACTTATGGTAGAACGTATAAAAATGTAAAAGTAATAATCAATTCTAAGTGACAATATTCTGGATTGTAAAAATTCAATCCCCAATGCGAACGATACTAGTAATAAAATTACGAATTACAAGACTTAGGTACGTTCGAAATGTATAAACATTCTGACCCTTCTCTTTACTTAAAAATTCACAAAAATCAGGAAATTGTCCAGTTTTAATGAAATTTTCAGTATTTATCAAATAATTATCACGAAATATGAAACACCTTTACTTTTGGTGTTGCTTGACTGCATGTATATTAATCTTGGTTCGAAATTAAAGTCGATTATTCATGTTTAGTTGTGAAAAAATTTTTCTTTGAAAAGAAATCGCTTCTCAGTAAAAAAAAAAAATTTTTTTGCTTTTCATAAAAATAAGCATTGTAAATTGTAACAATAAAAAGTGAATGATACCTTACGTTACAATAGAACACCGACCACTCTAATTTTATTTATTTCCTATTTTTATTTATCTTTCTGGGGGGGGGGTCGCTAACAATGAATCTGGTAATCAAACCCGTCGCAAATTTACCATTTGCGTGGTATGAACCTTTGGACCATTTTGCGCTATTTCACCGCCTTCAGTAGTGTTTTCTTACATGATGCGTGCACACGCGCGTAGTGAAGTGACTTATGATATTGCGAAGGAATCTTTAGCGGACATTTGAAATAAAAGTTTTAGAAAAGTGGTTAATTTTTTTGTGTGTTGTGTAGTTTTTAATGCTTTGTAATTGATTTAAAGTGTCCACCAATTTACGAAGACATCTTTATTTTTCGTTCTCTTTTGAGGAGGTGGTATTCTGTTATAGAACTTGTGTAGTTTAACAGGTGCTTCGGCAGTTTAATTAATCTTTTTTCCGTAAATAACGCGCCGACATCTAACGAGTAAAATACCGTTTAACATTTCACAAAAATTCTGTTTATATTAGGAAGGGGGCGGTGGAGAGGTGGTGTTGTGGCGGTATTCTACTCGGCAAATGTCGGCGCGTTATTTACGGAAAAAGCATCTGTTAAACTACACAAGTTCTATAATTGAACACCCCCTAAAAATAAGAACGAAAAACAATGTTATTTGTAAACCTACCGTAAAAACTTAATTTTTTAGTTCAATTAAAAACCATTAAAACTACGTGTCTCACACACACACACACACACACACACAGAATGAACCACATTTTTAAAAAATTATTTCAAATGTCTCCTAAAGATTCTTCCGCAATGTGATAAGTCACTTCACTATAAGAAAGCACTACTGAAGGTGTTGAAATGGCGCAAAATAATCCCAGAGTCCAGGGGTTCATACCATGCAAATTTGCGAGGGGTTCTCAGATTCGTTGTCAGCGACCTCGAATACCTCTAATAAACCAAAATACACTACAGCAGAACACTGGCAAGTTTAAGGTAACATTTACCACAAAAATGAATTTTTTCATGAACATTACGAAAAAAGAGTCCGTATTCATGAATTCCATGTAACTCGAAAAAAATTAATTTCTTGAATTGCCGATATCATCATTGAATTAAGCATCGTTAGATTACATGTTTCGCGTAATTGTTATGTAAGATTCTAATATTTTCCTTGTCTAAATAAACATGTAATTTTCGGCGTAACATTTTTTATATAATCTTGAAAAATAAAAGATTAATTTAAAAGCAGAAACACCGAAAAATTAAATTTAAAAAATTATACAAACATTCACTCTAGGAATGTACAGATGCACGGCAGCGGTGGCGGGGGGAGCACTCTACTTCCCTCTAACTACCTGACGTTAGTTCCAACTTTTTCACTTTCTTCCGTAAGAATCCACGCTTAGACGACTTCGTTTTTTTTTTTCTTTCTTCCCTTTTCCTTTTTATTCCCTTTTCCTTTTTATTCCCTTTTCCTATTTATTCCCGTTTCCTATTTATTCCCGTTTCCTATTTATTCCCGTTTCCTATTTATTCCCGTTTCCTATTTATTCCCGTTTCCTATTTATTCCCGTTTCCTATTTATTCCCGTTTCCTATTTATTCCCGTTTCCTATTTATTCCCGTTTCCTATTTATTCCCGTTTCCTATTTATTCCCGTTTCCTATTTATTCCCGTTTCCTATTTATTCCCGTTTCCTATTTATTCCCGTTTCCTATTTATTCCCGTTTCCTATTTATTCCCGTTTCCTATTTATTCCCGTTTCCTATTTATTCCCGTTTCCTATTTATTCCCGTTTCCTATTTATTCCCGTTTCCTATTTATTCCCGTTTCCTATTTATTCCCGTTTCCTATTTATTCCCGTTTCCTATTTATTCCCGTTTCCTATTTCTTTTCCGTTTCCTATTTATTCCCGTTTCCTATTTCTTTTCCGTTTCCTATTTATTCCCGTTTCCTATTTCTTTTCCGTTTCCTCTCTTTGCAAATAGGTTTTAATTTTTTTTTTTTTTATTCTATTTAATTCAATATCTTTGCACTTAACTACTAATTATCTTTGAAATACTCATATTATTCAAAGGATTTTTACGAAGAATTTATTTAGCTGAATTTGTCAGCTTCCAAATGTCACCGTGAAGACGTTTTTTGAGAACTATTTTTTTTTTTTTTTTTTTTTCATTTTTGGAATTAACTTTAGGTTTTAATCTTTCAAATACAATCCAAAAGTAGTCGAAAACCTACAAAAAAATTATACCTTATCTTTTTTCGCCATTATTGCCCGTACCTAAGACCTCTAACCGGTCACGACTGATAGAATGAGAATAAGCTACCTATTGATTAAAGAGGTTTCTTTTGAAATTCCGTACAAAACTGAAAAGACGCATTTGAAGCAGGTTGGAAGTTGCATCAGCTGAAACATTAAGAACAGTAATTCGCATAGTTCAAATAATAAAATAATTGGCACTTCTGCATTATGCGGGTGGCCGCCATATTTTGGGTGCATTTCGCTAAACAATCACCAAGTAGCGCTTTTCGGTCAAAGAACAGAGGACGATATCTTGTACTTTTTGAGAATTTCGTTTAAATTATAATTTGTTGTTGACCCTTCCATGTTGATTCAATACAAAAATTGTTTCATTTAAACTATTTGTTAAAACTTTTCTTTATAAAATTCCAATGTTGCTTTCATTGCAAAATAGTTTTATTAAAATTATATTTTCTTACGCGGACTTTTCGTTGGCACATCAACAGGTGCTACAATTATACTTTAATTAAAAAAAAAATGTTTTGAAAAAAAAACAAAAAAAAAAAATCCAATATTGTTTTAATTCAGAAATTTTTTTTCTATTGGTTCGAAAAAAAAAACCTTTTTGAAAAATCTAATGTTACTTTCATTCCAAAGTTTTGTTATTAAAATTATATGTTCTTACGCATACTTTTAAATGTTTTTACAATTGTATATTGATACATTTTTATATAGGCACCGCCAAAACTGGGGAGAGGGGGCAGGTAAGTACTTTTTGACGGACCGTCTTTTTAAAAATCTACCAAAAATCAGGTAATTATCCAATCAATACAAAATTTTCAGCGATTATTAAGAGAAGAATGAACTTTATAACAGTGTACTTATTTTTCATAAACGATATTTATATATATTTTACTTACCCCTTTGAGGGGGTTCCAAATATGCTTAAAATAATCATCTGAAACTGAACAAAACATTGTGTTGTTGTAAGGGACAGGATTATAGATTAAAAAAATTGTTCGCATACCTTATTTTGACGTCTGAATATCAGAACTTCGATTGTGTTTAATTATTCCGCTTTTGAGTTTTGAAGTGTAAAATTTAAGTTAAGCAAAACGGTGAAAATTTTTTTTTTTAATATTTATACGAAAAAACCCATTTTAAAATCTTTGACAAATAAATTAACAATTTTTTTTAGCGAGCCGAATAACGCATGACCATTATTAAACAGGGCATGCTTTGAAGAATCGATACAAAAAAAATCGATAAATATTGTGCCCTTTGTGTTAAAAATATCATTTTTTTTTTTTTTTTTTTTTTCGATCCTGTTTGAAAACGTTTGCCGCCTTTCGACTACGGTGGACCAAACGCGCTGAAATTTTTTTTTTATTCTGCTTTAAATTCCCCCCCCCATTTTGGGGAGCCTGGCCCCCACACACATATACATTAAACCCAAACTCATACAAATGGTCACCCATCTGGTACTGGCCAGCCTCAGCGTTAATAATACATTGAAATTTTCGTCACTGAAAAATAAGTTTGTTTTTTTTTGGCTTGTTTGGTCTTCCGTAGTTTGTTTTATCAAGTACAAATGTAAACATTGTAATCAAATCGACGCGAAATAACTGGTTGCCTACATGAATAAATGGAATTATTTGAAATCTAGGTACTTATATTATAATATTTTTGCATATTCTCATAGAAAATCACCCTAGATATTAGACAAGAAATAAACAAATTAATTCTTTAAAAAAAACTTTTTTTTTTTTTTTTTTTTTTAACTATTTATATACGTTTTCTGTGCAAAACAAAAACCGCCAATTGTTAATTTTTGGGAAAAATTAAAAATTTAACATAAGTTTTTACATTATTCTGTTTTCTATATAAAATTCAGGGTTGTATCTTGCTGGAAAAAAACTTACTCAGAAATAATGTATCTTAATAAATGTAATTTCGTTTTAAAAAACAAGTTGATTTTTCGGCTATTTTTGGCGGTGTCTATTTTTATACAATAAATATTTTGGTTTTCAAATATTTTTCTGTTCGGAAAAATTCTTATTTGCCGTGTTATTTGACCAAGACATTAGTTATCGCCCCTTTACAATGGCGGCCGCCCGAATACTGCAGAAGTGCACAATTAGTTGGTTTTAAGTACCTTAATAAGTATTTGTGCATTATAATTAGATATAAAAAAAATGTTGAGTAAAAAACACTTACATATCGACATGTCATGTCGATTTGTAAAAATTCCAAATACGAAAAATGGTAGAATTGGAACTTTTTGTTTTTATAATAGATTGCGGGTTTGTATTACTGTACACATAGATTCGAAAAAGTTGTCAAAAAAAAACAAATATATAACAAATAAATGTTACCAAGGCAAGATAAGTTACTCTTCTACCTAACTGGATATATTTTTTGTGTTTTTATTCAATGTAACATGTTTATTCAGCTCGAAAAACATGCAG
>NC_136482.1:13212392-13214892 GCF_053919585.1 Euprymna scolopes | reverse complement strand
TCGTGTCTGTCTGTCTGTCTCTCTCTCTCTCTCGTCGTGTCTGTCTGTCTGTCTCTCTCTCTCTCTCGTCGTGTCTGTCTGTCTGTCTCTCTCTCTCTCTCGTCGTGTCTGTCTGTCTGTCTCTCTCTCTCTCTCGTCGTGTCTGTCTGTCTGTCTCTCTCTCTCTCTCGTCGTGTCTGTCTGTCTCTCTCTCTCTCTCTCGTCGTGTCTGTCTGTCTCTCTCTCTCTCTCTCGTCGTGTCTGTCTGTCTCTCTCTCTCTCTCTCGTCGTGTCTGTCTGTCTCTCTCTCTCTCTCTCGTCGTGTCTGTCTGTCTCTCTCTCTCTCTCTCGTCGTGTCTGTCTGTCTCTCTCTCTCTCTCTCGTCGTGTCTGTCTGTCTCTCTCTCTCTCTCTCGTCGTGTCTGTCTGTCTCTCTCTCTCTCTCTCGTCGTGTCTGTCTGTCTCTCTCTCTCTCTCTCGTCGTGTCTGTCTGTCTCTCTCTCTCTCTCTCGTCGTGTCTGTCTGTCTCTCTCTCTCTCTCTCGTCGTGTCTGTCTGTCTCTCTCTCTCTCTCTCGTCGTGTCTGTCTGTCTCTCTCTCTCTCTCTCGTCGTGTCTGTCTGTCTCTCTCTCTCTCTCTCGTCGTGTCTGTCTGTCTCTCTCTCTCTCTCTCGTCGTGTCTGTCTGTCTCTCTCTCTCTCTCTCGTCGTGTCTGTCTGTCTCTCTCTCTCTCTCTCGTCGTGTCTGTCTGTCTCTCTCTCTCTCTCTCGTCGTGTCTGTCTGTCTCTCTCTCTCTCTCTCGTCGTGTCTGTCTGTCTCTCTCTCTCTCTCTCGTCGTGTCTGTCTGTCTCTCTCTCTCTCTCTCGTCGTGTCTGTCTGTCTCTCTCTCTCTCTCTCGTCGTGTCTGTCTGTCTCTCTCTCTCTCTCTCGTCGTGTCTGTCTGTCTCTCTCTCTCTCTCTCGTCGTGTCTGTCTGTCTCTCTCTCTCTCTCTCGTCGTGTCTGTCTGTCTCTCTCTCTCTCTCTCGTCGTGTCTGTCTGTCTCTCTCTCTCTCTCTCGTCGTGTCTGTCTGTCTCTCTCTCTCTCTCTCGTCGTGTCTGTCTGTCTCTCTCTCTCTCTCGTCGTGTCTGTCTGTCTCTCTCTCTCTCTCGTCGTGTCTGTCTGTCTCTCTCTCTCTCTCGTCGTGTCTGTCTGTCTCTCTCTCTCTCTCGTCGTGTCTGTCTGTCTCTCTCTCTCTCTCGTCGTGTCTGTCTGTCTCTCTCTCTCTCTCGTCGTGTCTGTCTGTCTCTCTCTCTCTCTCGTCGTGTCTGTCTGTCTCTCTCTCTCTCTCGTCGTGTCTGTCTGTCTCTCTCTCTCTCTCGTCGTGTCTGTCTGTCTCTCTCTCTCTCTCGTCGTGTCTGTCTGTCTCTCTCTCTCTCTCGTCGTGTCTGTCTGTCTCTCTCTCTCTCTCGTCGTGTCTGTCTGTCTCTCTCTCTCTCTCTCTCGTCGTGTCTGTCTGTCTCTCTCTCTCTCTCTCTCGTCGTGTCTGTCTGTCTCTCTCTCTCTCTCTCGTCGTGTCTGTCTGTCTCTCTCTCTCTCTCTCGTCGTGTCTGTCTGTCTCTCTCTCTCTCTCTCGTCGTGTCTGTCTGTCTCTCTCTCTCTCTCTCGTCGTGTCTGTCTGTCTCTCTCTCTCTCTCTCGTCGTGTCTGTCTGTCTCTCTCTCTCTCTCTCTCGTCGTGTCTGTCTGTCTCTCTCTCTCTCTCTCTCGTCGTGTCTGTCTGTCTCTCTCTCTCTCTCTCTCGTCGTGTCTGTCTGTCTCTCTCTCTCTCTCTCTCGTCGTGTCTGTCTGTCTCTCTCTCTCTCTCTCTCGTCGTGTCTGTCTGTCTCTCTCTCTCTCTCGTCGTGTCTGTCTGTCTCTCTCTCTCTCTCGTCGTGTCTGTCTGTCTCTCTCTCTCTCTCGTCGTGTCTGTCTGTCTCTCTCTCTCTCTCGTCGTGTCTGTCTGTCTCTCTCTCTCTCTCGTCGTGTCTGTCTGTCTCTCTCTCTCTCTCGTCGTGTCTGTCTGTCTCTCTCTCTCTCTCGTCGTGTCTGTCTGTCTCTCTCTCTCTCTCGTCGTGTCTGTCTGTCTCTCTCTCTCTCTCGTCGTGTCTGTCTGTCTCTCTCTCTCTCTCGTCGTGTCTGTCTGTCTCTCTCTCTCTCTCGTCGTGTCTGTCTGTCTCTCTCTCTCTCTCGTCGTGTCTGTCTGTCTCTCTCTCTCTCTCGTCGTGTCTGTCTGTCTCTCTCTCTCTCTCGTCGTGTCTGTCTGTCTCTCTCTCTCTCTCGTCGTGTCTGTCTGTCTCTCTCTCTCTCTCGTCGTGTCTGTCTGTCTCTCTCTCTCTCTCGTCGTGTCTGTCTGTCTCTCTCTCTCTCTCGTCGTGTCTGTCTGTCTCTCTCTCTCTCTCTCTCGTCGTGTCTGTCTGTCTCTCTCTCTCTCTCTCTCGTCGTGTCTGTCTGTCTCTCTCTCTCTCTCTCGTCGTGTCTGTCTGTCTCTCTCTCTCTCTCTCGTCGT
>NC_136482.1:13204892-13207392 GCF_053919585.1 Euprymna scolopes | reverse complement strand
ACCTCTACACAGATCCCTAGATGTAAGAAAGCCTATCATAATAGTTCCTTCCCCAGCACTGCTAGACTTTGGAATTCCCTTCTGGGTAACTGTACTGACATGCAGAAGTTCAAGTGTAATGTGAACAGACATCTTGTTGCTCAACACCCTAAGTAGTATTCCTGCAACTTACGTGCCTGATAGTAGCCCTCTACATCAAAGTGGCACTGTGCCTTGTCTGGGATGAAAATGTAATAAAAATAAAAAATATATATATAAGACACAGCGAGGGAGATTGAAAGTTGCGACAAATAAATTTATAACAAAATGGTAGTATCGGCCATTTTTTTCATTAGTTCAAATCGGAACTCTATCATTTTACAGATTAGTTCACAAAATATGCTCTATACAACACATGGTGGACCTGGGAGTAGTGCTAACAGGTTTATTCAACGTTTCCCAAATTTAGATGCTGCTTTTGCGTTGAATTCAGGACAATTGTGTGTACAGAAAACTTTAGTGATGATAGGTTTTGAGATAAAGTAGACAGAAAAATGTCGAAAGAGCTGCTACAATATAACGTCTTAGCCGACATTTTTTTTGTTCTGCTAAAAAGAAGTTTTAAAAGATAACGACGATATACCATCTTTTATCAGGTAAAAAAAAAAAAATGACAATGCGCTTATAGTTAAAATGTTCTGCTAAAAAGAAGTTTTAAAAGATAACGACGATATACCATCTTTTATCAGGTAAAAAAAAAAAAATGACAATGCGCTTATAGTTAAAAGAATTTACTTTGATAATGCTTGTTGAGGTGTTAGAAATAAATAGTCATACACAATGTTAAAAACGTTTTTTTGTTTGTTTTTTTTTTCTAGCAAAAGTTGTCCTCCATAATCTAAATTAAAAAAACATGCAAAAATTTTTAGCAAAAATTTATTGCAATTACAAAGTTAACAAAACTTAACTTTTTTTTTTTTTTTTTTTTTTTTTTTTTTTAATTTACAAAATATTTTTTTGTGATGTGACATTCATTGTCTATGATCTTGGTAAGACCATTTTGGACAACGATTGTTTTATAGTAGGGTATCAAAACGGGTTGACTATTTTAAAAAACTGATTACATATAATGATAGAAGATGTATCGAGACACAGGAATGGGTATGTTTGATTTGGCAGAACGGTGGTTCATTAAAATTGTGGGGTCTGCGTTCGCACCTGGTCCACAAAGTATGGAAATAAAAAAAAATAAAAAAAAACGTATACAAGTGTTTTTGATATAGATGTACATAATACTTTGATAAGTATGTTTTAACTTAAATAGGGATGGTATAATAAAATTGTGGGGTCTGCGTTCGCGCCTGGCCTCGATAGAATGGAAATAGATATGAAAAGTCTTTAAAGTTTGTGTCTATCTGCGTAAGTATACTTTGATAATTATGTTTCAGTTTGAAGAAATATTGTATAAAATTATGGTGTTCGTTCGCATCTGACCTCCATAGAATGGAAATATGTCACAAAGTTTAACAAGGTTTTTTTTAATATAGATCCACAGAATATTGTGATAAGTGTTTCAGTGTGAACAGGTATGGTATAATAAATTATGGGGTTTATCTATTTTATTTTTACTTTCATCATATTTTGCTTTGCCCCCAAATTCGAAGCTCTCTTTACAACCCTTCCTTTTCATAACCTTTCATACTTTCATAAATCGGTCCATTTTCTGAAGGCTGTTTTTTAACCCAGTCAACGACGGATACTTTTGCTAGTATAATATAAAGGGGTTTTGAAAGTGCACTAAACACTTATATGTAGTATACTGGCTGTTACATAAACAGCACAGCTGTATAACGAGCGTATATGTTTGTCTTGTAATATATACGGGTACTTGTTTAACAGGTGTGTGTTTCTATAATGAGTCTCTTAGCCTATGAGTATTATGTGGTTCTGATGTGGTTCGTCTAGTGTATTCTCTATTGTGTGTTGAAGTGTGAATACATAAATCAACAGTTTATAGAAATCGTTGTCAATTGGAACACCAGCATAAACATACCTAAAATCTTCCTTTCATGCGTCCTGAAGTTAAAGGTGCTTCGCTCCGAAAGTGAAAACGCTCAGATGGGAATTATATTTTGATGTAATCATTTATTCTTTGCTGGGATCTTTTTTAGAGTTAGCACGCTTTGTATAAGATTACATTTTTCTAAGTCGCTCCCTTCTGACTTCTATGTGCGTCCTGTCATAAAACCCCACGTGTCTGCTAACGCGTTGCGTATTGAACTGCTTTCCATAGTAACTACAACTCTACATCTCTAAATCTATATTTTTATTACGTCATCACTACACTAAAGATCCTTGCTAGTTTTTTATTTTTGTGATGTATATTTGCTTATATTATGGTTAGCTTAAATTCCATCTATGAAATTAACAAATTAACATTCCCGAGAACTATTGAATGTAAATATAATAATCGATTATTAGAATTTCATAATAATCGACCGTTTTAATTGTTTCCGGTGCT
>NC_136482.1:13189892-13194892 GCF_053919585.1 Euprymna scolopes | reverse complement strand
TTTCGATTCTAGCTGATGGTACCTACTTTTTTTTTTTTTTTTTACTTTTGAAATCACGATTCTATAATATATGCAAAATTTGGACAAATTAAAATATAATATTTAAACGTATTTTATGCACAGGTGAGGCTGGGCGCCCCCCCCTCTCCTGCTAGTGTTACATAATATATCGAAGCCGTCACTCAATCTAATCAAATCATGGCATAAATAAACCTGACAACCCTTGATATACGTAGCCTCTAAATGCAATGGTGTTGCCTTGGTGACAGCAATCCGTCCATAATGGGAAGAATTGTGTGTTATGTATCTTGTTAATGACTGAAGTTTCTGTTTGGTGAGCTCCAACATGGAATGCATTTCCATGGTAGTCAGAAGGTGTAAGTTAGGTGGTTGTGTAATTTATGTCTTACAATGTGACTCTGGCTTGACGCTCTTGGTAGTTGTAGTGTCTTGCATGACATTACTAAGAATGGTTGTGTGATCCAAATATTTCCTATTCATTTTTGCTTCTTGGCTCATTTCGAATGTATTTGTCCCAGTTATCAATTTTGTGTATTGTCATCTCGCTGTTTTTTTTTTTTTTTTTTTTGTTCTTGTAATATCCATACAGTCTGTGGAAAAATAGGATAGGACTTGGTCAGGGCATGGTCAAGGAAGTGTGAAAAGTTCAAGCCAGTGCTTCTAAAGGACTGGTCTAGCAAAATATTGCCTGGGCAGAGACCTGTCGGCATTCCTCATTAGGAGCGCCTCAGGTATGAAACATGTTTTATTGCATCTTTGGTGATCAGACAATTCTATCTTTAAAAAACATGGGTGAATAGGGAAGGTACATACTAACATGAAATTACTTTGGTATATTATAGTTTGCTTTTTTTCTCAAACAATTCCTTTTATGTAACTTAATCTTTTGTATCAAATTACAGCATATTTCGGTCAAATAGTGCCATAGATATAATTTTTTTTATTTTGTAAAAATATTAGTGTGCGAAAAGTTACCTCCCTTGTAGACATTAAGATTTAATTCCCTTTGCGCCCATGCTAGGCATGTGAAATCGTGGTGTGATGAGATCACGTATAGCTCAGAATAAACAAGAATTTATCAAACTTGAGCTAGTATTATGCTCCAATACCATCATACTCAAGATGAGACCACCCATTTTTAAGACGTATGTTTAGTCTATCATGTTATATGGTTGTGGAAGCTGGATTATCTGCCCCAAAATGTAGCAAAAAAAAAAGGGAAAGGATCCTTCAGTCTTGACAGACTATGGATACCCACCATTGGGGTACCTACACGTGAAATTTTTGTGATAAGAATTGCGCAATCTCCAACCACACCTTTCCTGTGTGTGTGTCTTCAAGAAGACTGGAAACAGATGCCAAGATAAGTGGAGAGCACATACAGTGCCTAGAATTCTCAAATTGTCATCCATCTGGTACTAACCAGGATCAACGTTGCTTGCCTTCAGTAATCTGACAAGAACCTGTGTCAATATGATTGTTGCAAAATGCAGAAATGCATTAATAGAAATGAAATTTGGTTTGCAAAACAAATGTTAGGGGTCATTTGGAAAGATCACGTTTCTTACGAGGAAATATGGACTAGAACTAGATCCACTAAAGGAATGTTGATGGAAACACATATAAAGACATATGGTCTTAGTGCATATTTACTATCAATGAGGCCTAGAACATCTGGTGTTGACTGGTAGAATGCCAGGATCAAAAAAGCAAGGTCCACGAAGACGCACTTTGATGGACAACTTGATCGATTGGACAGGATTATTGGTAAAAGTTAAACTGTTTTAGGCTACGTATAGCCGCCCACATTGGAGAGCCATGGTCGCCAATGTTGTTAAACGGCAGGGCTGCTGCTGATGATGCAAATTAACTGAAAAACATCAAATAAAAATCAAGAAGTTGGACTAATTGTTTTGAATTTTATTTATGTTGAAATAAAGAGTTTAATTTACTTTTAAAGTTTTTTAAAGTCGAAGCTTAGTTCAATGACTTAATCGTTTGCAGTTACTGCTACATTTTATTCATTGTTTTTATGCCAAACGTATTTTAACATTTTAAAAATGTTATGCACAAATACGCGAAATTGATTTTTAGCGATTCTGTTAAAATAAAATTTAAAACAAGTATTTATTTGGTTACCTCAGATTCAGGGCTAGTTTTTGGATTTCTGAAGGAAGGTATGTTTTTTATTTCTTAAAAAAAAAAAATCTGCAAAAGTGATTTTCCATTCTAAATTCAAATATAATTGCCCCCCCCCCTCCAAGTTTTTCATGGTGTCCACGAATAATCATCTAAAAAGTAAAATTTCTTTGAGGGAATTTAGCTGAGGGTTCGTTTTAAATATAGATTTAATTTTTTAATTTGATGTTCAATTACAAAATAGTATTTATACCTGTAAGTTATGAATGCGTCCAACAGTGTGAGCATATTGCTTTATATTAGAATGCGTACGTGTATGACTGTGTGTGTGTGTACATGTGTTAGTTGAGAATAAATTAGGTATCTTTTGACTATTTTGGGACATTGTGTGCACATCGCTTTTTGTAAGGGTGCATAAATATGAGTAAAAAAAATGAATTGTGACATCTCTAGCTCTAGAGTCTTGAGGAAGGTGGGAATGTGTTCTTGTTAACGTCTGCTTATTTTATTTCAACTAATTTCTTAATGAAAATCTGAACTTAAATAATAAAGGTCTTGTTTCCAGAAACTATTTTAGTTTGGGGGTGAAAATCATTTTACTTGAATATGGTGTAGCTGTGAGCAGCACATCACGTGACCATCTATTTTTTTAATTTTTTTCTAAATATGGTTCTGGAGCTAGTTTTTAAGAAAAATCTAATTTCTTTTTAGATGTAATTTTAAGTTTTTTTTTTTTTGTTTGTTTTTTTTTGTCCATGCTGTTGGTTTGATATAAGTGGAAGAAAATTGGATAGTGTCCAAGTGCAAAAAGGAAAGCAAGTTGGGTCCTAGAAATTCTCCAAGAGAAGGTAGCACCCCCCTCAATTCTTTGGGGTTGTGTGTGTGTGGGGGGGGGGGTGCTACATTATTTCATACAGTATATCTTCCTGGGTTCTCTTTGTTGACTGACCATGATTCCAAAGAACCTTTAGGTGTTGTTTATCGGACAGATAGTTCATACCTTCTGCAAGCTGATTGATCTGTGTGTAGCCAAATTGTCTAGCAGACATTTCTCTGCAAGAGAATAAAACTTTGACTGTTGTACTAACTGTTGTCACTGGGAACTGAATAGGAGGAAAAGTTTGACATCTCTCAAATCTGGGTAGTAAGGATTACGTTACAGTATGAAGTGAACGTCCCTAGAGTATGAGGAACTCTCAGGTCTTCTTAAACTCTGTAACTTTTTTTTTTCATGGGTGTACATGACTTCAAAAACATTGTTTTTCACATTTTAGAAGTTTGACCTAGTGTAGTAGTAAACGTTGCATTAATTTTCCTTCTAATGATCGAAACAAAAGGAGCGATGAAAATGAATCTTTCAATCTTGTGCATTTTGTTATATACTAAGACAGATGAAATCGTCAGAAATGAACGTTCAAAGGGAGACAACTTTGTTCTAGTTTTGTCCTCTTAACTGTGTGTGCATGTATATCTATTTATACTCCTGTGGTAGGTGTGTGAATAAACACCCGAATACCCCCTTTTTAAGTAGAGCACTTTAATTAAATTATATTGCCTGCTACTTAATTAACAATAATGCAAAGCTTTGTTTGAAGATAAACAAATGGAGCGATTTTTTTTTTTTTTTTTTTTTTTTTACAAGGTAGTCACCACTTATCAAGGCCCGGAAGCCACTCGGGGGTAAGGGTTATTGTGTGTACAGTACGTTAGTATTGGAGATTTGATAAAGTGTCATTACTTAAGGAGGCGGTTCATCAGGAATTTGTTCACATTGGACTTGAAGACCTCCAGGTTGTAGTCAGGTGAGAAACAGGTAACGGGACAGTTCCACAGGCGTGCACTTCTAAGAAAGAAGCTTTGTTCATGGAATCTACGTTTTGATTTTGGCACAGATAAGGAGTGGGGAAAATTTTTGACAGTGGTTTCAGCTAGACGGGTGTTTTTCGTGAAAGATTGGCAAGGGGGGACCAGAGATTGGAGTTCAGACAAGAACCTGCCATGGTAGTAATGATAAAACAGACAGGCTCGCAACGTCTCTCTTGTGGGAGAGAGGTTGCAGAGAAGAGAAAAGGGCATCACCCACAAAGCCACGAAGCCTATTTTGTACTCTGTCAAGGCAGGATAGGCTGTTTTTAGCAGCTCCTGCCCAGATGTGGCAGTAGTACTCCATCCTTGGATGTACTTGGCTTTTATACAGATAGAGAATTGCATCAGGGGTGAGATATCTTCTGGAGCGGTAGAAGGATCCTACCATTTTTCCAGCGATCTTGGCAACTGACTTGATGTACGTATTCTATTTCAGGTCGGGGGTAAAGGTCAAGCCCAGAAGCTTATCAAAACATGGAGCTTCCCCTAGATGAGAGCCCCCCCCCCCCATATCAATTGATGCCAGATGACAATCAGAGCGTTGATGATGTAAAGATAGGAGCTTGGTTTTAGATGCATTAAAAGTAATCAGCCACCTCCTCCCCCACTGTACCACACGTTCAAGATCTGAGAGAACTTTGTCATTTACGGCTTTTGATGTGTTGCCGTAAATGGTTGTCATCAGCATAGATGTCAACGAATGATTTAAGTATGTGTTTTAGGAGATTGATGTAGATCAGGAAGCGAGTTGGGCCTAGGATGGACCCCTGAGGGACTCCAGCATTAATATTGATGGGCTCTGATTTCTGCCCATCAACTACTACTCTTATGAGTCTATCGGAGAGAAATGATTTTATGATCGAGAAAACATTTCCAGTTATACCGTAGCTGAACATCTTGTGAAGTAGGCCCTTATGCCATACCTTATCGAAGGCCTTTGATATGTCAAAAGTAATTGCCCTAGAGAGGAAGCC
>NC_136482.1:13074892-13184892 GCF_053919585.1 Euprymna scolopes | reverse complement strand
AAAATGAATTTAAGAATTTTTTTAATTAAAAATAATAAATAAATTTGGCAATAATTTTCTCATTTCCTGAATAATGTAAACACAAAATTAAGAAAGTTGGAAAAATTGAATGAAAGTTTAATTTTTTTAATGTTTTTTTAAAAGCAGCGTATACAGGCAGATCCAATTTAGGGAATGGTAAAATCCTATATATGGAAGTAAGTTGTGTTTTATTAAAATCTTATAACTAGAAAAGTTTGAAACTGAACAATACAGTCTACTTGTGTGAATAAGAAATTTTATATTCCGTTTGTAATTAGATAAATAAAAATTGATGTTTCTAAAACCCTACTGCAGACATCTTTGGTTGTTTTTGACACAGCATAAGGTTTTCCACTAGTTTTCTTTGTGGTTCCTTTTTTTTTTTCTTCTATAGCACCAATGACATTTTATAAACTTGAAAAGAATGAATCCTACCTTCTTCCTCTTCTTTCGTGTGTGTGTGTGTGTGTGTGTATATATATATATATATATATATATATATATATATATATATATATATATATATATGAAAAGAATATACCCTCCTAGAACAAAATCAAAAATAAATAGTTACAAATTTAATCACTAATTCTTGGTTGAAATTCTCGTTTTTAATGCAACGGCCCTTCTAGAATTTCTTGCCATGTCTGACGAAATAATGCTAAATGTTCAGGCTTAGAAAATGGTTTTCTTTTCATTTTGCGAAGGTTCTGGTCTTATATGACCCCAAGGTTTTCAATTTCATCTAGCTGCCAAACTCCCTACACAGTACCCCTGATGCCCATGTCCCTGATAGTAGAAAAAAAAATATTCAGGGACTGAATTGGCCATGTAAGTTTATTAATCCCATTTTGGCTCAACCGATGTGTCACCATAGCACAATGACATAGGGAGTTAACTTGGTTTTACCACTGAGAATATTGGTAGGAGTCCTTTATGTAAAATGGAAACGTATCTAGCAGAATTGATGTTTCCTTCACACTCCATCAGGTCTGAGGTACCATTGTTCCAAATTGCACTCCATATCACAGAAATACGAGAATAAGAGAATGTTCTTTTCATTGTTTTGACTCTCGAGTATATATTCGACACGGTTAGATACAGTTAACCAATCGAGAACCACTATTAAAAATTTTTCTTCCGAATCTTTGGATTCGGCATTAAATAACCCGAAAAGTGTTGATATGCCGTAAAACAACCAACCAACCAATCCTTCTCACAGCTCCACCATCATAGCCCAGCTTGTGAAGATACGTGACTGCTGGTCTGAGACTAACACCAGCTTCTGTTGCAATGTTGGAGCCTTTGTGCCAAGAATCCTCAACATTTTTTTCACAAGACGCAAGGTTCTTTCAGAGGGCCTAGGGTGACACGGATGAGATTTTGTGTACTCTTTGTCTTCTCTTGTGACTCGGACGATCACTCTAATAACAGTAGAGGTCCTGGATATGACCTTAAACTATATCCAGTGGTGAGGCCCCAGCTTGCGGGCTTTGGGAGTGTGGAGCCACCCTTTAATTACCATTGCCCCCAGATCCACTCTGACCCGGAGTGGTAGTACCTGTTAGGGTCTCAACTATGGGTTAAATAAAAACCGACGTGAAAACAACAAATATAGTCTATTAAAAAAATTTTTCTTCAATCTTTGTATTTGGCATTAAATAACCTGAAATGGGTTGATATGCCGTAAAACAAAACCAACCAACCATCTATTAACAGTAGAAAGGGGTATTGAAAGATTTCCTGCTATTTTGCATTGACTAAGACCACCTTCATATTGACCCACAATTCGTCTTTGCAGAAATTTTGATAGGTCTGATGCTCCTTTAGATCATGTTATGCTTCAATGTTGTTAGATGCAATTTTAGTGAAATAGTTATTTCAACACTATTCTTTTCTGTGAATATAAATAACCATATATTAAAAGTATTTATCTCAGTGTCTGTTCATTTGTCATATCTGTGTGCATATATTAGTATGTGCAATTATGTAATTTAACTACTTTGCATAGTAATGACATAAACAAATAATATAAAGTTCTTTTATATAGCTCAATAGTGTGATACTAGAGCTATAAATATTTTTCTTAAAGATATGGTATCTTTAAGAAAAATATTTATAGCTCTAGTATCACACTATTGAGCTATATAAAAGAACTTTATATTATTGAATTAGAAAGAACAGACACTCAAGTAGTTACTCATTTTCAAAATGTAGGTCTTTTATTGGTAACACAATGTTTTTGGTCCCGGTATTAGCATATAAGTACATAATAGTTGCACATGTTTTTTTTTTTTTTTTTTTTTAATATTTTATTTTTAAATATTTTATTTTTAAATATTTTATTTTTAAATATTTTATTTTTAAATATTTTATTTTTAAATATTTTATTTTTGAATATTTTATTTTTGAATATTTTTTTTAAATATTTTTTTTTTTTTAAATATTTTTTTTTTTTAAATATTTTTAAAAAAATTTTTTTTTTTTTTAAATATTTTTTTTTTTTTAAATATTTAAAAAAAATTTTTTTTTTTTAAATATTTTTTTTTTTAAATATTTTTTTTTTTTTAAATATTTTTTTTTTTAAATATTTTTTTTTTTAAATATTTTTTTTTTTAAATATTTTTTTTTTTAAATATTTTTTTTTTTAAATATTTTTTTTTTTAAATATTTTTTTTTTTAAATATTTTTTTTTTTAAATATTTTTTTTTTTAAATATTTTTTTTTTTAAATATTTTTTTTTTTAAATATTTTTTTTTTTAAATATTTTTTTTTTTAAATATTTTTTTTAAATATTTTTTTTTTTAAATATTTTTTTTTTTAAATATTTTTTTTTTTAAATATTTTTTTTTTTAAATATTTTTTTTTTTAAATATTTTTTTTTTAAATATTTTTTTTTTAAATATTTTTTTTTTTAAATATTTTTTTTTTTAAATATTTTTTTTTTTAAATATTTTTTTTTTTAAATATTTTTTTTTTTAAATATTTTTTTTTTTAAATATTTTTTTTTTTAAATATTTTTTTTTTTAAATATTTTTTTTTTTAAATATTTTTTTTTTTAAATATTTTTTTTTTTAAATATTTTTTTTTTTAAATATTTTTTTTTTTAAATATTTTTTTTTTTAAATATTTTTTTTTTTAAATATTTTTTTTTTTAAATATTTTTTTTTTTAAATATTTTTTTTTTTAAATATTTTTTTTTTTAAATATTTTTTTTTTTAAATATTTTTTTTTTTAAATATTTTTTTTTTTAAATATTTTTTTTTTTAAATATTTTTTTTTTTAAATATTTTTTTTTTTTAAATATTTTTTTTTTTAAAATATTTTTTTTTTTAAATATTTTTTTTTTTAAATATTTTTTTTTTTAAATATTTTTTTTTTTAAATATTTTTTTTTTTAAATATTTTTTTTTTTAAATATTTTTTTTTTTAAATATTTTTTTTTTTAAATATTTTTTTTTTTAAATATTTTTTTTTTTAAATATTTTTTTTTTTAAATATTTTTTTTTTTAAATATTTTTTTTTTTAAATATTTTTTTTTTTAAATATTTTTTTTTTTAAATATTTTTTTTTTTAAATATTTTTTTTTTTAAATATTTTTTTTTTTAAATATTTTTTTTTTTTAATATATTTTTTTTTAAATATTTTTTTTTTTAAATATTTTTTTTTTTAAATATTTTTTTTTTTAAATATTTTTTTTTTTTGCATTGAAGTCGGAAAAAAAATTGATTTTATTTGTAACAATTTGTAACAATTTGGAATATATAAGGAATAAATCCCTAACAAAATATTTTTATATAAACTCATTTAAATTAATATTAACAATTACTTTTATGCAGGTAGATACTAGTGTTTCATGCTTATATCATTAATTCCATAAGTGAGTTAAGAGACCTGAATCCAGCAACAAAGTCACTTTTAACTCCGTTGTTTGTAAACAAAAACAAAAGTTGATTATGAGTTGGTATAATCTTTATTTTTTTGCGTTTATTTAGAAAACTAATGAACCAGTGTCCTCTTCTGATATTATCCAAACCTTTTTCTGCTCTTCAAATTGGTTGTGCTTCCCGGAAACTTTATTTTGAAGAAAAGTTTTATATTGCGTTTTGTGAATTAACTCGGCAAATGCAAGAATATACTTCAATAATTATATTTAAACTGCTTATTAGTAGGTGGGGAAAGGGGCCTATGTTACTATGAGCTGATTATTAAAGTGGTAGGAGGCTGCAGTAAAGGAAATGGTATGAGGAAATAATCAGTTGACGTTGAGGGCTTTTCTATAATTTTTAATAGGGGCTGTCAAAAAATTGAACTTTAAAGTTACATTTTATTTTATTTATTTTAAATGAATCCTTATATTATATCATTTTTTTCCTGGAAAGAAAAAAAAAATCATTTTAGACCGCAAATTGACGCATCACCACATCATAGCTTTATATATAGAGATAAAGGGTGAGGGGAGGAGTATAAAAAGCAGTTTCATCTGCCCAATTTAGATTACAAAAAAAAACCCGGTTAAATAGGTCACTCAAATGTATTACAATAGTTCTTTATATATTTAACCAGTATTTTGAGAATAACTAAAATAAATATTTAAACCTGGCAACAATTTCTGAGCTAATTTAATTTATAACAAGACAAAATGTGAGGTCAAAGTCCATCATTTATCAAATACTAGCAAGACCTGTTAACTGGCCTTGCCTGGAGGAAGCATGCCCCTCTTCTCGTTGTTGGTGTTGCCTAACCTCCAACCCTCTCATGTTAAGAACGGCTTTCCAACATCCTCATGGAAGAATGGCTTTTGGAATAGACCCCAACCTACCCCTGTTAAGAAGGGTTTGCCGAGTAGACACCCCATTTTGTGAAGGGGGGGTGTCAAAATATCTGCCCCAAATTTAATCTTGATAATCGTTGTCATGATCCCCCATGCGCAAATACTATGTACCAACCTTGAATTTTTGTGTGCAGTGTTGGTCGGAAAAATAGTAAATGTTGGGTACTTACGTATTTTTTATTTTTGTTTTTTTGTTACTGTGCTAAAATATTTTTTTTTGAAAGCCATTATGAACATGTTAGAGGAGTGTTTTGTAACTAATTTGTGCTTCAACCCTAAAATTTATAATATAGACAAATTGTTTGTCAAAATGTTGAAAAAAATTGTTTACATCAAGCAAGATATCCGTGTTGACCTTTAAGATCCCCTTTTAGTTATAGGGTGTGCATCGGTCAAGAAAAATAAAACGGTAAAAAAAAACAAACTTTTAGTGACATGTAATATGGTTTCCGTTCTGCTTGATCTACAGCAGATGTCCTTGCGGTTATCTCATAGGATTAGCGGATCTCTCGATAGGCTTCCTTTCTAGGCTCTTGACATATCAAAGGACTTTGATAGGGTATGGCATAAGTCTACTGTACAAAATCTGCATCTATGGTATAGCTGGAAATGTCTTTTCAATTACTAAATCATTTCTCTCTGATAGGTTCATAAGAGTAGTGGTTCATGGGTAGAAATCAGAAGCCCAAAGTATTAATGCAGGAGTCCATCAGGAGTCCATCTTGGGTCCAACTCTCTTCCTGGTTTACATAACTGATTTTCTAAATCACATCCTTAAATCATCCGTAGGCATTTATGCTGATGACGCTACCATCTATGGCAGCACATCAAAGGCCGTAAACGACCAAATTCTCTCTGATTCTCTCTCTGATCTTGAGCATGTAGTACAATGAGGAAAAAAGTGGCTGGTTACTTTTAATGCATCTAAAACCAAGCTTCTATTTTTGCAAATTAACGCTCTGATGTTTACTCCTGATCTGAAATGGAACACGTACATCAAATCCGTTGCCAAGGTCGCTGGAAAAATGCTAGGATCCTATCTATCCAGTAGATATCTCACTGCTGATGAAATTCTCTACCTATAGAAGAGCCAGGTACGTCCAAGGATGGAGTGTTGTTGCCACATCTGGGCAACCTATATGCTAGAAAGATCTTATCCTGCCTTGACAATTCAAAATAGACTTCATAGCCTAGTGGGGGATGTCCTTTTCTCTTCCCTGCAACCTCTTTCTCACAGAAGAAACGCTGCAAGCCTGTCTCTGCTTTATCGTTATTTTCATGACAAGTGCTCGTCTGAGCTCCAATCTATGCCTCCCCCTTGCCAAACATTCACGAGAAACACTCGTCTAGCTGAAAACACTATCAAGTTTCCCCCCACTCTTTATCTGTGCCGAAACCTAACTGTATATTCAATGAACAAAGCTTCTTTCTTAGAACTGCACGCCTGTGGAACTGTCTTCCATTTGCCTGCTTTCCAGCTGACTACAATATGGGCGTCTTCAAGTCCAATGTAAACAAGTTCTTGATGAGCTGTTCCCCTTAAGTTAGCAAATTTACCAAATTTACACTTATAACGATTACTATATTATCCCTTTGACTACTATACACTTTTAATCCTTATCCTCGAGTTGCCTCTGAATCTTGATAAGTGGTGATTCCTGTGTAATATAACAGAAAGAAAATGGAAAGTCGGTAACTACATTGCCTGAAAACTAATAAATATTAGTCTTTTTGTAGTAAGTCACAAATACGTAGGGAAATCAAAATTTCTATTTTATTTTAATAATTTTACAACAAGTTTCAAATATATGTAAAGCTAAGTTTTTTGTTTTTTAATAATTTCTACATTTTATTTTTTACTAGCCGGGGTGCCCGGCGTTGCCCGAGTGTTTGTTTCCGGGACGGGGGGGGGGGAGTTTTAAAAAATGTTATGGTAGGTAAGTAGGAAGGATCAAACCCGGAGTCATGAGTAAAAGTAGGAAAATAAAGTGTGAAAAAAAAAAAACAAAAAAAAACATCTGCAACGTTAACAGTTCGGCCACCAAGAAAAGTCCATTCCAGTTGTTTAGGAAAAAAAAAAAAAAAAGACTACAGTAGGTCAGCGCGAACGTGAAAATATGTGAATTGTCCAGCACGCTAACCACTACACTACAGAGCACTGCAGCTTAGTTTAGTGATTTTAAATAACTTCACATGAAAGAACTACGAAGCCAAACCGGTGTTCTCTTCTCAACTGTTCCTTGTGAACGATCCCCAAACGGTGTTAAGTGGTGGCAGGGGGAGGAGGAATTTATTAGAGAGAAAATATTTTACCACTTCCATTGATCTTAACCGATTTTGGCCGTGACTTCTCAGCAGAAAAAGTATAGAAATCTAAGATTATCGAGGAATTTGAGAAATAATAAGCCTATAACACATCTCAGATATTGTTCTGCCGTTTGTGCATATTATATTTGCATGAAATATCTTGGTTTTTAATCCTATTAAGGTCAAAATCCGACGGGAAAAAATGAGTTCATTTTATTTATATAGAGATAAAGTACATTTGTGCTTATTGTGGGTAAACCAAAATGATTTCCACAAAAAAATTTTGTAACGGTATTTTCTATAAAAGTTTTGTGCTTATGCACGTAGATTACTCCCCACCGGTCTTTTTTGTACAAAAAGTCATAAAAAATGATAATGCTCAAGAAACAATTATATTATCAAAAAACTACTTACTTAGTATTTTTTTTATTAGTAATCATGCTATTTCCCCATAAAAGATTATAAGAAGTTCAGTGTATTAAATGTATAGTTAAAAATACAAAAAAATTCTGTTCATATCGTTTTGAAGTAAAGGAAAGGTCTATAAACTTCTCTTGTGTATTGTTTAAAAGCAAAGAAAATGGTCGGTCTCAAATAAGGTGGGGTTTTTTTTTTGGGGGGGGGGGTACAAAAGATGTTTCTTGCTTTTTCTGTCTATCTCTCTCTCTCTCTCGCTCTCTGTGTCTCTCTAAGTTATCAGTCTGCATCTCAGCATGGCTCCCTATAAGTCTTAGTTGCTGTGTCCGTATGTTTACGAAATGTGTTTTTTACCTGCTGGTATCACAAATTTTGCACATCGTGATTGTCTTTGTTTTAATTTGCATAACACAATCAGTAGAAATGATAACAGAAGCTAATTAAGTTTGTTGGGAGAAGGAAAACGAAACCGAAAAGAAACTGTCTGTTTATTGGCCAGGTTTTTTTAAGCTAATGTGTTTGTTTATTCAATAAGGTATCTTAAATAAGTGGGTTGAGAGGTAGCAACCAATGAAAAATGATGGAAATGTGTAAAAGAGAAATCCTTATTTTTTGTAAGGGAAATGGAAAGTTAATGCTTTGTATAGGAGTTTATAACCCAGTTAAGGAGTACTGGAGGACATAGTAAGAATGTATATATTTTCTGGGTGTAGACTGGTGGCAGGAAAAGGACTGTAGAAAGAGAGGGAAAAATAAGAACTACTTCCTATGTAGATGATGGCGATCGTCATGATACCTCTCGGAATGCAATATAGGGTTTTAATATAACAAATATGATGGCGGTCAAGAGTTAGAAGATGGCTGATAATAGTTTAGACATAATAAATTTGTATGTGGCATCTGTTCTTGCAAACTTACGGTAATTTGGTTCAGAGGGGAATTTCTACATCTTTTATATATATATATATATATATATATATATATATGGATGAAAACATTACCATAGCATTGCCCATATTGGGGAGAGTAAAATTCTGAATTTATTGGTGTTTTTTTTTTTTTTTTCTTTTTTTTTTTTTACTGTTCAACTACACAAAATTAGTGGCAAAGTATTAACAAAATCACAAAAAATACATAACAAAGTTCTTCCTGATCCTGAGCACCAAAAAGCGTCACTTCTCGACCTAGTTTTAACTACAACACCTGAGGCTTGTGACAGATGCTCTGGAATAATCACATTATGTTAATGGTTGATATCACCCGAGATTTTCCACCTCAAACTGAAATGCTATTACTCAAAACGAGTTTATCGAGAATCCTTATGAGATTACACCAGAACAACTTTTTTCTCCTACTTTTCTATCTCTATCATTGTAATGCGTGTATATTAAGCGAGGCTTGCTGTTTGTTTGTAAATAATTAAGCAGCTATAAAAGTGACGGGCGAATGTTTATTTAATGGATATTTGAGATGTTTGCGAGCACCAATACATTGGTTCTGTGATTAGAACTGCCGACTAGCGGTTAGGGAAAAGTACTGGTCTAGCTGCACTGATGAGTTATGATACAATGAATACTGTATGTGGATGACTATATATATATATATATATATATATATATGTGTGCACACAAGAGGCATATAAAGTCTTCAGCAGAAAAACTAAAGGGATTTTGGATAATTTATCATTCAAACTAGGTGTGGTTGTGTTTAGAAGCATATGAATAAATTGTTCGCATATGTGTATTGTCGGATTATGTGCAAGGAATATTACCTCCCAATTTAAAAACCCTCCAAAAAAGTTGTTCTAAAAGTATTGTGAAATCGAATTAAAGAAAGCCAATGATATGGTAAAACAGGAACAAAAATAGGAACTTGCTTTAATTTTAACTATACAAGTTGTGAACGTAAAAGTTTTGAATAGGAAGTGTTTACTTATAATCCCATGTCGATGGTCCTGGATATGACCTTAAACTATATCCAGTGGTGAGGCCCCAGCTTGCGGGTTTTGGGGAGTGTGGAGCCACCCTTTAATTATCATTACTCCCAGGTCCACTCTGACCTGGAGTGGTAGTACCTGTTAGGGTCCCAACTATGGGTTAAATAGAAACCGACTTGAAAACAACAAATATATTCTATTAAAAAGTTTTTCTTCAAAATCTTTGGATTCTGCATTAAATAACCCGAAAAGGGTTGATATGCTGTAAAACAAAAACAACCAACTCATGGCGGGGGAGCATTACCATTTTATTATAGAGATAAGTCCCATAGTACATGATACTTAGTTTCCATACATATTTTTCAGGAATCATCAGTGCAAGGTGTCACGATTACAGCTGATCAGGAGATTCAAACCCACAACGAGATCTATAGATTAGAGCCTCGAATAAGTCAGTGCTCAATAGAAAATGTGAGAGCTAAAATACAAATTTATTTAAAAATTGTTGCAGATTTCAGACGTACAATCTCATGATTTGCTGGGGATTTGGGATAATTCTAAGGGCTCTTTTCTAAACAGGGAAGGTTTAGTCATATCGAAGAAACTATAGCACATCTCTGAAATTTCTAAGTTGTAGTTTTTAAATAATGTGTGTGTGTGCGCTATATATATAATGCGTGTGTGATCACTAGGAAAACGAGAAATTTGTCAATTTATTTTTACAAAGAATAACTTTAAGTATTGTTTTATAAGTAATATTATAATGCATTCACAGGTGCTTAGAATGTCGTCCATGCACTTTGTAGGAGCATCTCAATCTTGCTGAGCTTGTTGAATAATGAAGGACTTATTGATCGTCTTTTATTTAGACTATTATAAATTTTCCAGAAATTGCAGGCTCCTATCTTCTGCGACATTCTCTTGGCTGCAGCTATTTCACTCTTAGAATAACTTCTAGCATCTCTAAATTTTTGCCTTATTATACTTGACTTATGGTAGATGAATCAGTGGAATGCATGCATTTGTGCAATAGCTGCTGCACAGTTTGAAGTAAGGGGGAGAGTGGGGCTTTACAACTTCTGCTTTGCACTATTGCATTGCATCATTTGCACATTATTTAAGCAAGAAAATAAGATATTTTATGGTGCTTCTGATTTATAATGGCTTCCCAATCAGCTTTTTGAAGTATTTTCTTATTTTTAGTAATGGCTCCTCAGCTTGAAGTCAAGAATTAAAGTTTATGTCTACTAATATCACAAGATGAGCAACATTCCAGTGTGGCTATGAGTATTTGTAATACAATCTTCGCGCACTCAAGTTAGAAATAAAGTAAGGCTTGCTGATCTTCACGGTCGGGAATGAGATAAAAAAATTATGCGTGTTGTTGCCAACTACATCTGTATAGTTTGAAAAACGGATTATTACTGTGGACATTAAAGTCACCAAAGTACTTGAGTGCGAGTATTTAAAGTGTTGTATTTATGCTGTCAGGCATTGTTGATCAGAGTAGTTTTGGGACGAGGGAGAATTGATACTCTTGTTATGTAAGCCTTTGCACCATCTTGCTGCCATGTGTTTTCATCCATCAAATTTCTTATATCGTGGCCACAGCTCTTTACAATAAACTTGGTTTGCTGTTTCCTTCTTCCCATCTTCAGGACTAGGATAACACATTTACTGAAATTTCTAGCAACCACTGAGTTGATATGGTGGAAGTGGTTCGATATTTTTGAGTTGCTGCTGATAAAAAAAAAAACCTCCAAACACAATCTGACATTTAAGTCTGGGCTTTTTGAAGTCTAATCCTCTGCTGAAATGAAATGGGGGCTAAAATACAAATCATTTATTTGAGACTTAAATATTTCAGACATTTTTATTTCTTTCTAAACAGAAATGGTTTAGCCATATCTATGAAACTATAGTATGTCTTTGAAATATGCTATAATTTTTAAATAACTTTATGTGTATATATTTAAAAAAAAAAAAAAAAAAAAAAAAAAAAAAGCAGAAAATTTGACAATTTACTTTTTACAAAGAATAGCTTTTCATAAGTTTTTTAAAGATTAATATTATAGTAAACTCAAAGATGCTCAAAATGTCGTTTATGCACTTCATGTTTAGAAATCTATGCTCGTGACGTTTTGAAGGATAACCTGTGGCAGATCATTCCAAGATCTTGCCAAGCACATTTTCAAATTAATAGATTCTATGCCACGTCAATATTTTTGGAGTTTATGCTTATAACAAGCACCAAATATAGTAACTCATGACATTTTAGTTTGGGCCTTTTGAGGGCTAATCCTCTGGTGTAATGGAATCAAAAGTAGATTGCTGAAGAAAGTAGATTTCCAGCTTTTCTAGCGACCATTCTGTCTGTGTGTGTGTGTATATATATATATATATACACTAGCATTGCCTGGGTTGACATGAAATGCTGAACACACGTAAGGATATTGTTTTGATCATGGGCAACGTCGATACCTCCACAACAATTTAAAAAATAAGAGCAAATAAAAACATGTAAATGTAATCACCCCCAAAAAGAAGTATGCAATACCCTATCCACCAGATATTTCGACAGAAGTGATACAAAGAGAAGAAACTGTTCTCCGGATATTGAGCACTTTTTGTTATCCTTGTGTTGAAAAGACCCCCCACCCCCAAATAAACAAAAATAAATCAAAACAACTTTTGTTTCAATAAAAATAGCGAGTACCCGAACGACCGCAACAAAACAAAAAAATTAGCCAAGTAGGAAGGCAGGAACCTGAAACACGAAGGGAAAAGGTAATTTGGAATCTATTTTGCCTCTGTTCTAAGACGTCTTTCGACTTTATGAACCTGAAAAACTAACTTTACAAAAGAATAAAAAACAAAACAAATGCGTATTATGCAGACATTAATGTTTTCGTACGTTTTTCAGTGGCTTTTCTTTTTTATTTTTCGTAAATAAAGGAATTTTTTTTTTTTAAATTTGGATTTATGGAAAGGGGAGGGGGGGGGGCTTAAGTTTGAATTCAAAGCAGTGAATTTGCTTGTATAGCAGTTTCAAGAATAATAAAAACAAACAAACGAAATATTTTCAGTTTATTTGTAAGTTTTTTTGTTTGTTTTTTCTTAATATTAAAAAAAAACATTTTTTCTGTCTACTCGGAATTATTTTTTAAGCTAGAAATTTGAGATTACCAAATTATTTTATTTGAAGAGTTTGTCCTTTTTATGTTTCGGAATTTCCAGGGGGCAATAACTCTAGGTTTTTAAAAAAGTCTGTCGAAAATAATTCCAAATAAATTCAATTAAATACATCAATTAAATTGTTATTTAAAGTTTATTAAATAACAATTTTAAATAGAACACTTAAAACAATTCTTTTGCTTGAAACATTAACTAACATACCACTATTTAGTAAAATCGATTTTCCTTAATGTAATATGCAAATGGGGTGGCCTCTTACTTATATATTTTGCAAGAATCATACTGTATATATTCAAATTTGCGAATATATATATATATATATATATATATAAACAACTTTCTGTTTGTGTGCCTTGGAACAAAATATTTATTTTCATCGCTAAATTTGGAGTGTTTAACTATGATACAACAGATTGGTGGCAAGAAAATTTGCATTAACTTATGCAGTAGTAATAATTCTACAAAGATGCAAATGAAGTTCACCAAATTAGAAGATGGAGGATTTGTCGCAGAATTAACCATCTATTTTGATACTAATTTCAAAATGGATGGTTAATTTTTTAGCACCTTGTACTTACACTTATCAATGCATGTCCTTATGTGGTGTCCTGCCTGGTACAGGCATTGATGGCTATAGCTCTCCATCTATCTTTCCCTCTTGAGGCATTCATGAATTCAATGTTGCTCATCAAATTTAATGTTGCCCAGATGTTCAGACTGTCAATGTATGTTTCTCACTGTCGTCCTCTTCTACCTACAATCTTTTCCATCAAATTAATCTGTTCTATTCTGCTTTTTCTATAGACATTGCCTATGAACCTCATTTGTCGTCTTCGTACTGTTCTTATCAGACCTTTCTGTGTTTACCATTTCTAATACCTCTTGATTTTTCTTTTATCCAGGATATCTTCAAAATTCTCCTCAGGAACCGTTTCAGTTGCCTCTAGTTTCTTCCTCGTATTGCTGGTGAGTGTCCAGCAGTCACAACTATATAAAAGAGCAGATCATACATACGTTCAGAGTATTCTTCATTTGGTGTCTATTTTAATGTTTGTTGGCAATGATTGATGACAATCTCTTGAAAGCGACTTTGGCTGCAGTTATGAAACAATGCATGTACAGACCATAATACATCTATGTCTTCGATGTTGAGTTATTATAAGGTTTACTTAAAAAAGAAAACCATCACAGAATATCAGAGGGCTGGATCACTTTCGTATCCATGAAACATAGACATATGAATAGCTGATCTCGTCATATCTATTTACATTGTGTGCCTCCACAGCCAATTTGAGACGGGCTTCCTGCTTGAACTCTTGGCAGCTAAGAGACAGAAAATCTGAAAGTCATGATTTTGCAACTTCTGTCTGGGGATCACCTTTTACGTTTTAGCATGAAGTCATCTCTGATTCTTAAGTGTCATTCAAACTTTTCTATATGGCCCTCTTTATGTAACATAAGAAAAAATAATCCAAGACATTGAAATGGTCATACTGTTTTAGTCAAGATATGGAAAGACTCAGCACAGTATTGACAACCTTGAACAATTCGAATGTTTTTCAAAATTTAAGAAAGTGACCAAAGTAACTCTTTTTCTGAGTAATTTAGGTATAGGCTAAGAGAAGTTACATTTGCAGAATGTTTTTGATGAATCTTTTCTATAAAAATAAAGTTTTACTAATGCATGAAAAATTCAGAGCTATTGAGCACGAAAAGCATGCTACAAAAATATCCAGACATTTTTATTTATTTAAAAAAAAATAATTTTGCTGATAATTTCCATGAAAGTAGCTTATTTTTCAAAACGTGTTGGCATTGTATAACTCTAACCAAGCAGGATCCAAATATACAAGCATAGTGAATAAGAAATGTGAAACTTAAACTGAATTCTTACATGAAAAATATGATCACATTTATTAAAACTTGTACAAGATTTGAAGCTAATGTTACACAATATCACAGAAGAATATCAAAATGAATTTATTCCATGGTAGTGCAAAAAGATATTTTACACATGTACTTACTGGGGGGTGGGGTAATTTTATTTCCGTTTTTATTGATGCAAGCAAATCTGTACATCTATAAAAGGAAGTGTGTGTGTGTGAGGACACTTCTTAACCTATATACTCAAGAAATGTTTGATCTACAGACTTGGAGTTTGTTATATAGAGTATTCAGATATGTGTAAAACTTTTTAATTGGTTTTCATTACTACCAGAATACACAAGCCCTAAAAGACTACAAATATTATTCAAGAAATAAAAATATTTAATTTATAATATCGAATTCTGATTATAATTGCTTGACTGATATACAACAATATTTAAGTATCTGTTTTATAAAGTTTGATATAATTGTATTTATATGTATAGGATTCATTCTTAAATCAACTGATTAATATCAATTTTGGAACATGGCTGCTAAGTGTAAGTGGTCTAAATGTGGGCTATGTTTAGTTTTATTCAAAGGGGCCAAAGAGGAGATGGAAGAACTTCATATAAATTCAAAAACCTCCGATTTTTATGGAATTTTAACAATAGGTATTACACATGAATTAAATATGCGCTAGATTTAAGTTTCTTTGAAGTATTTTAAGAGATTTTAGGGGGCATAATTTGGGCACAAACTCCCATGTGAAAAGTCGAATGTGACGGATCTGCATAAAAAATTTTCATCCATAGTAATTAGATGACAATCAAAATCCCCTGAACTTCACTTTCCTCGTAAAACCTCTTAAGCTAACCCTTAAACTTTAGGTATTTTCTAGAATGAAAATAATGTAATGATTTCTTTATCGACATTGAATAAGGATTCTAGACTTAAGATTTAATATCTTGAATTTAATTTTTTTAAAGGGACATGAAAGTGGTGCAAAACTTCTTTTTTATTCAATTTTCACCCCAAACACAGCACAATGCCATTTTGAAGTAGGAGGCTACTATCTGGGCTATAAGTTGCAGGGATATTATGAAAGAAAATGAGCAAGATGTCTGTTCACATTACACTTGAACTTCTGCATGTCAGTACAGTTGGGAAAGCAGAATCCCGGAAGGGAGTTCCAAAGTCTAACAGTTCTGGGGAAGAAACTATTGAAGTGGAAGGCTTTCTTACATTTAGCGATCTTCACTGTGTAGGGGTGGGATTTAGCTGCTTGTCGGGTTTGTCGGTGGTATTTATGTTGAGGGAGGGGTTACAAGTGCTTGTGGTTCGTCAGAGCATTCACTATTAAAATACTTGGAGAACAGGCAGAGGGATGCAATATTTCATCGATGGGACGGAGGCTGAAGCTTAAATGACAGTTCAGGACCTATCGGGTTGTTGACTCTCTTTTGAGCCCTATCCAGGAGTGAGACTAGTAGCAGATTCACCAGCCCAAATGTGACAATATTTCATACATGGGCGAAAGGTGGCGTTATAGAGTTACAGGATACTTTCAGGCATAAGTAGCTTTCTAGCATGGTAGAGAGAGCCCACCTTTCTCACAGCAGCCTTGGCAATGCTCTCAATGTATCTGTTCCAACTCATGTTCCCTGTGAACGTTAAGCCTGTTTGTAGAATTAATTTAACTCGTCTGGAGACGGGTATTCTAATTATATATTCACCGATTATCCATCTGTATCTTTGGTTTCTGGGACAGTAAACTTTTCGGACACAAACTCTTCATTGATGGAATGGACTATGCAATATGGGGGGGGGGTAAATGCGGAGATAGCCGATTAGTCATAAATGTTCCCTCCCCCTCAAATTTCCAAGTAAATTTTTTTTTATGAAAATCAAATGATATATATTGATGAAAGTTGTCTGTTTTAGGCTCACATTATAGAAGTGGCTTCTATTCTAGTGCTGTATAACCAGAACCCAAAGCAAAAAAAATAACAAACGACCTCTCTCCTGCTATCACAGTTAAGAAAAAAAATAAGTGTTCACCTCAATACACGAAAGCACGGTAGAAACCAAGAAATACATGTGAAATAAATAAATCTGGACACTGAATTTAAAAATTATCTGCAACTAAACCATATGCACTTGCAAGGGGAGTTAACTCTATTGATAGCGTCTCATGTGTGCGGTGGAAGGGATATAACTCTGTATATTAATGAATTTTAAGTTGATTAAAAAAATCCGGTGCTTATTCAAATTTGCACTTATGGTGGCAATTACAAATAAATAAAATCCCGAGAAGTATGTATGACGTACATATTCGTTACATAACGAAAATGTCATTCCAAAAATTATGTAAATCTATTTTTTTTTTTTTTTTTTTTTAATTTACAATTATACTGCTAAATTGTATTAAGTAGGTACGGGCAAAATGAATGCCGCTGCTCAAAATGTATAAACATTTTGACCCCTCCCTTTAATTAAAAAAAATCACCAAAAGTCAGGAAATTAACCAATTTTAATGAAATTTTCAGTATTCATCAAATGATGATCGCGGAATATAATGAATCAATTATTTTTTTTTATTTAAATCCGAGTTGAAATGTATTATTTTGTTTAAATAATAAATACCTTTACTAAAGTTATGTTTTTCAGTAGTAAATAAAAAACGCAAGACTTTATTTTTGCTATTTTTATATAAATAAAACATCGTAATTTGTAACAATTCAAATAAAATAATTTTTATAGGAACATTACGAAAAAAGCCCCTAAATCCGTATTAATGAATTCTATATAACTCGAAGAAAAATGAATTTCTACCACTACCGATATTACCATTGAATTAAACATTGTTTATTTAATATTTTCACACAAAAAAATTATAATTGCAAAAAATATTTCTACTTTTTTTTTTTTTTTTTTTTTTTTTTTTTTTTTTAAATTAGATTTCGCATAATTTTTATATGCAAGATTTTAATAATTTCCTTGCTCGCAAGAATGTGAAACTTTCGACGTAACATATTTTTTATATAATATTGAACAATAATTGAGAAAAAAAATTAACTAAAAAATAGGAACATAGAAAATAATTAAATTAAAAAATGTAAAAATTAATACGAACGTTCAAAAAAGGAATGTACGGAGGCGCGACTGGGGGGGGGGAGAACTTCCTCGCTTTTAATTACATGACGTCATTTTCAGTCTTTTGACTGCCCAAAATTTTGGGCCTTCGTAATTTTCGTGTTTACAAAATTTTAGTTTGTTGCGTTTTGTGAACGCCAGAATCACTCGATTTTGGGCTAATTAATTTGTTTTGTACAAACAAAGTATTGACGATCTTCAGAGATAACTGCTGGCCGACCTTTGACAGCCCAAAGACTTAACTCTTTCTCTTTCCTCTCCTGAACACTGTCCAACTTTTTGTCACTGCAATAGATCGTTTCATTGTTTTAAAAAAGGTTTTGTTTTTCTTTTCGTGCTAAATTTTTGCTTACTATTAATATATAGAAATGCATCTCTAAACTTTCGACAGTCTTGTCCGCTGATAATTTCGTATTCAAACACTAATTTTTCAATTTTGGGTTTGTGCAAATTTCCTGAAGAGGAGTCCCGTTATAAGGAATTAAAACATCTGATTTTGTCATAGAATGAAAAAAGTTTTTATTACATTTTATACTTGTCATGTTCTGATTTGCATCAGCATGATCCAATGGACTTTCTGTGTTGTATAATATTTTGGGAAAACTAAATCTCTGACGAAGGAAAATTTTCTGAAATATTATACAAAGAAATTCGATCTAAACATGCTAACACAAGTCAAGAACACAATGCAGATATAAAATACTGGCAAGGAGACCCGACGTTGCCCGGGATTGAATGATGATCAACAAATATTTCACACTCCTATATTTTTATTGTCATCAAAATCCATGAAATCGTCCAGAAGGAAGCGTCACATGCCTCCATGCAGTAACTTCATCCAAAATGTTATTCTACATTGCACTTTATAAAACCTACTGTTTCTTTTATAAAATTATTTTGTGTATAAACTTTTCAGTTAACGAAAAAAAAAAAAAAAATTTCGTGCAGGGTTTGAACCTACAGACCCCACGGCATGCAAAAAAAATAAAAACAAAAAAAAACAAAACCAAAATGCTATCAACTTTACCACAGAATTTTCACAGCCCGTTGTTCTATCATTGTTGCTAAGTGACATGGAAAAAATGGCTTTACCGATAAATTAAAATAATGATTTCGATTATCAGGAGGTATTTTGAAACAAAACTTAAGATCACTCCCAGACTTATACACTAAAGTTCTATAAATTTTACAGAAAATCTGTTCAGTCGTTTCAAAGTCTATAAGGCACGAACTCACTCACACAGTTACGTTTATATAATTGTATATAATGACAAAAAATATATGTTGTATTAATAAATAATGAATCTATATAGCATTCCACCATTATATCCTTACTAGCATTTCAGCCCGGGTGTTTGAAGGTGTATTTTTGAGCAAAAAAGAAAGAACAGTCAATTTTTTTAACTTTGACCCCTATTATGACCCCTTAACATTTATTGTTTTGGGCTCAAATCGAGTTATTAAGTTAGATCCATGTCCAAGGAACCTATATCTAAAATTTCAAGTGTTTAGACTCAAAATTGTTGGAGTTTGGTAGCGTTCTCAAAGGTCAAATCGTTGAACTTTGACCCCTTAACAGCCAAATTTCTGGCCAAAAACCGATCACGTAGATTTTCCCAAATCTCAGTACTCTGTATATCAAATTTCGAATCTGTAGACTTAAAATTGAGTTATTGTGTAGGAAAATGTACACACACACACATACAGACAGGTTCACTTTTATAGATATAGATTTGCTTCAGTTGCATTCTATAGATTTCCTTTAAAGGCAAAAAAATTTCATATGTACTAGTGTTGGAACGATTAATTGGGAATTGGAAAAATCGAACTATTGAGGGTATCGGATTCTAAAAAATTTGGGCCTATTTTCCATGGCCTAAAATAATTCTTTTAATTGGCTTTTGATTTGATTTTGTTTAAAGCAGTCTCCTACTGCTGGTAGCAATGATAAAATGATGAATATCTAGTGATTTTAAACTACCAATAAAAATAAATCTATCGATCATCCCTGACAAGTGTATTTTTTACGCTTGATAATATTTTCACATTTAACATGTATTTTTATGGTAATCGTAAAAAAAATAACTTTATAGTTAAATGTTTAGTAATTTATAAAAAAAATTAGAATCGCTAATTGTATCGGAATCGGAAAAATATTGAAATGGTCCCATCACTAATATATACATGATGATGCAAAAACAGATCTTTTTATCACATATTAAACTACCTTCATGGTAAACATTTAGAATGATGGCCTGAACAGAATGCAAAAAAAAAAAAATCATGTATAGGCAATAAAAATGTTTTCGTTTTATTATATTAGCCTGAGTGCCCGGCGTTGCCTGAGTGATTGGAGATGTGTTGAGCAAAAAAAAAAAAAAAAAAAAAAAAAAAAAAGTGGTAGTAGGCAGGCTGGCTCGAACCCGTGCCATGAAGGTGGAAAAAAAAGTAAATGAAGCTGATGTCTCCATGACGTGACCAGAAATCAAAAGCGTTGAAATAACCGAAGTCAATCCAACAATGACTTGCTAAAATGTCCGAAAAAAAAATCGACCCCCTCGTTCTACAAAATGGTCGAGTTTAGGGTGAAGGAATTGTTTTTGGCCAATTTTTCGATATTTGTTGCGCTTCAAAATGATACCAATCTTGTCAGTATCCATCCCCTCTGTCGAAAGTTTTTACAAGACATACATACATTTAAATGCCGCCAAGACTAAACTTGTTTCCTTCAATAATTACAAGAAACCTTCTCTACCACTAATAGCAATGGCCAAAGATGCCTTATCTGAAAGTACATCTTTTAAACTCTTTGGCCTAACATTCACCGGAAACACGAGTTGGAAAAATTACATTGAGGGCATTGCCAGGACCGCTGCAAAAAAGGTAGGTTCACTACCATGCTAGAAAGCTACTAACGCCCGAAAGTATCCTGTACCTCTATAAGGCCACCATTTGCCTATGTATGGAGTATTGTTGTCATATTTGAGCTGGTGCGTCTGCTACGTCTCTCGCTCCTGGACAAGGTCCAAAAGAGTCGCCAACCTGATAGGTCCTGGACTGTCATCTAAGCTTCAGCCTCTGTCCCTTCGAAATGTAGCATCCCTCTGCCTGTTCTACAAGTACTTTAACGGTGAATGCTCTGACGAACTGCAAGCACTTGTACCCCCTGGACGTAAATACCCCCGACAAACCAGACAAGCAGCTAAATCCCACTCTTTCATAGTAGAGATCCCTAGATGTAAAAGAGCCTTCCACTCCAGTAGTTTCTTCCCCAGAACCGCTAGACTTTGGAACTCCCTTCCAGGACCCTGTTTCCCCAACTGTACTGACATGCAGAAGTTAGTGTAATGTGAACCGACATCTTACTGCCCAACACCCTATATAGTACCCCTGTAGCTTATGTCCCTGATAGTAGCCCCCTACATCAAAGTGGCGATGTGCCTTGTTTGAGGTGAAAATGTTATTAAAAAAAAAATTTAAACAGACAGGTGAGATTTATATTATAGAAGAACCATTTCAAATTAAAATCATTACACAGTTAATTTGAAAAAAAAGTAAACCAGGTTTGAAATATGTAAATCTGATAAAACTGACATTTTAACATAATGAACTGGAATTAATGCATTTATTTAATGACACTATGGTGTTTCTTTTGTTTTATTTTTTTATTTTGTATCACTCAAGATGAAGAGTATTAAAACGTCCCCCCCTCCAACTACGTAATACTAAATTGATTTTAACTCCAAAACGTTTTTAATGTCATAATCTTTATATAGTATGACCACAGTATAGCGACCTGAATAGAATGGCATGAAAAAGTTGTATACAAGTTTTAAAAAATGGTATTTTTTAAAACTTGTTTTCAAGATTAACATGAACCTTTTGGAATTAAAACCTTAATATTCGCATGAAATTTGAAGAAAATATTTTTGAAATTAGTAAATGTTAGTGTTTCCAAGATGGCAGTGTATCAGGCTTTCATCTTAGAAATACGTCGGTTATATTACAGATTTACTCGTTTAGTGTTTTTTCTTCAGATTTCGTGCGTAATACTAAATTAACTTGGCACTTGTGCATTTATTTATTTTAAGAACTCCTTTGAGGGGGAGACAATTCAACAAACACCCTAATCTGAAAATGTCCAAATTTTGCATAGCTTTTAGTCTTAAATAAAATACATACAGTGAAATAATACAATAACACAAAATAAAACATTAATTATTTGAGCATAAATTTTAAGGAAATTCTTAAATGAAAGTTATATGGAAATGTGACTTAAAATTTATAATTTTGAATAATCATTATTGGAATGCATGTGACGTTTTATTTTATTCATTTTTTTTTTTTTTAAACGAACTTTTTAAAATAAAATTTAAAATTTTGCAATAAAACTTTCAGAATTTAAAAAATATTTTAATCAAATAAATATTCAGATAATTAATGTTTTTTATGTTATTGTATTACTTAAATGTATTTGTTTTAACTAAAAGGTGGGCATTTTCAGATTGGGGTCTTTTTTTTTTTAAATTGTCTCCTCTTCAAAGGAGTTCTTCAAAACTGAAAACAAAGATTGTCAAAAAAAAAAAAAAGTGCAGGAGTACCATTAGTTTTAACTCTAAAAATGTCATGTCATAATCTTAAAAATAAAAAAACGAAAGCATTTTTATTGCTTATACACAAATTTTCACTGCATTCTGTTAAAGCAACTAAACTGCGGTTTTACCATATGTGTGTATTATTGCTTATAGATTAATTTTTAACTTTTTGAAGAAACTTTTTAGGCCATCAATCTTAACTTTTTAATATCTAATCTTGCTACACATAGAAAATTGGCAAATAGCGTGGTATATATCGATACCTCCATTCAGTCTCAAGAGATAGGAACACCCCTGGAAGGGTAGCTGCACGTGTAATTATGAGGCAAAGGTTACACGATCTACAACCTCACCTCTCCTGAATCGGTGCTGTTTGGGTCCAGTGGCAATGAGAAGTCCAGGACGACTAGAAACAATAAGTGAAAAGCACACAAGCACGGGGACAGTTACAATATAGTCGCTAATATTAGCCATGACTATTAGTATTAACTAGACTCAACGTTGCTTAACTTCGGTAATATGACGGGAATCAGTGTGTCAATGTGATTGTCGTTATATGTATACACTAGCAGGCTATGCGGCGTTACCCGATCATAAATACACATATTATATTTTAATTCATGCAGATTTCTTATTGATTATTATAGTCAATTCTCTATTGATTATTATCCAATATATATAGTCATGATTTCAAGTTATAAAACATTACTTGTGTACCATCCGCCCGAATCGAAACCAGAATGTTTAGCACTCCAGCCTTAGTAGTTATTTATCTCTACAGTATCGTTTTTTGAGCTACCAGCAGATGGCCATGAAAAGTTAAAAATTAAGTGACTTTGAGCTATGAATGTTTTATTTTGCGCATAACTTAACCTGCCAAGATCAACTTTTTTTTTTTTTTTTTTTAATTATGACCCCTAAGCAGTAATTTTTGCCGGCTAAAAAACCAAACCAAGTGTGCTACAGTTCCAAATGCCCTATATATCAAATTTCAACTCTGTAGACCAAATATTCAGAGGAGTTTGGTAGAAACTTTTCACACGCATACTGACAAGGTCATGTGTGACGTTTCTGAATTTTTGAGATGAGGATTGGTTGTTCATATTTGTATTCATCGACTACTGTTTTCATCTTGAGTGTGAATTTCATAACATTTCAGTCGATGCCCCCTCCGACCTTCAGGTGTATTTTGTCGAACTCGGGAATGTTTCTGTTAAACTCCGTGTGGGTGACTGAAAAATACAATGGCAAATTATTGGCTGACTGAACAAAAGCACACTACCCCCTTGAAGTAAATAAAGGGTTCCACTCGAAATTCTGTTAATTCCGGAGTTCGACAAGATACACCTGAAGAAGGTCGGAGGTTACATCGACCGAAACGTTGTGAAAACCACACTCAAGATGAAAACAATAGTCCAATGAATCCAAATAATATGAAGGTCATATATCATTTGTGTGCTAGAACATTTTCATTTTAAATTCTATGCAATTATGCAGAATGTAGAAACTGTATAAATAGAATTCAGCGTAATAGTGAAATGAAATCAATCATATATAAAGAAACCATGGTAATTAATTAACACTTTTTTTTTTTTTTTTTTTTTTAAGAAATGTGCAAATTAGTTAACCTTCATGTAGTCGGTCGCATATCATGACTGAGTATATCAAGTTCGTTTCAATAATTTTAAAATAAAAGTAGGTTTTTAATATTAATGTCAGAGCGAGAAAAATACTCGACATACACACACATATATATATATATATATATATATATATTGTGTGTGTATAAACTTGAGAAATCTAGAATTTATACTTTTTTTCTTTTAGCTCTGAATAGGTTAACTTTTCTAAACGGGGATCAATTTATATATATTAAAATTTATTTGATCCAATGTTTACTTATTTCATATAGTTCAACGTAAAATGGTTGTCCTATTCACGAATCCAAATACCATCGGATGAATTTAATATGAAAAGCTGACCTTTGACCGGGAGTGTCGATTCTGCATTGTTTTTGGGTCAAAAAAGAATTTCAATAACTATGTTCGCTTATATTACTACTATTATTTATTTATTACTGTTTATTATTTATTTGTTATGTAACATTGACCTTTGGTTCCATTACATCCACTGTGTGCATAGTTTTCGTTTTGTTTATTTTCAACAGAAATCGTTCTAGGCAAGACCTGAAGTCACATGATAAAAGGAACTAACAAAACAAAAACAAAAAAAACTTCAAGGTCAAAAATTAGCTAACCATAAGTGTTAAATGGTCGATTCAGATCCTAAAAGCAGTTTCTTTGTCAGAAATATCGTTCATGGATAAAATAAGGGACGTTATGAGATTGTCAAAAGTAAACCCAAGATTCATTAAATAATCCATCGCAGTTGCTAAGATAACTGGAAGTTATTTCGGTCATTCACTTTTCCAGACGAGTGGTGGATCTCTTGCTCATCCATGTTATGAAATTGACTTTGAACGATCCATTAGACTTTAGATTTACTTTTAGCAGTTCGGGTATGTCCACTCAAGGCGCACCGTTTGTCTTTTTCCCCTTATTGCTATTCAGACTTAGTGTTAATGTGTTTTATTTCGTTTTGTCCTCTTCATTCAAAAATATTATCCAAGCCCTACTTTTTACAGCAATATGTACAAACTCAAGTATATCAGCAGATAAACACAATATTATTACACGTTTCTCATTTTGTGATTAAATACGTTGGTATTATGTGTATGCGGTAAAGTAAGACGACGGTCTCCACTCTGCTGGTTTTCCTATGAATAAATATGTCCAGGAAAAAAAAAAACAAAAACAAAAAAACGTTCAATATAAAATGTATCTATATGAAATGTAAGAGAAAATGAAAATTAAATGAAGAAAAAATATTTGTTCAAACTCCTGCTTTTCCACGACAAAATGTAAATGAAACTTTTCACTGTCCGCTCTCTCTCTCTCCCTCTCCCTACCTACCTACTCGTTCTTTTCATAATGGTTTCTGTCCGCTTATGTAAATCAATGCCGCATGTATATATAACCGAGCCTTCTACAAATGAAGATTTCTTTTCTTTCTCTTTTCCTCCATCATCCAACAGGAGACAGGCACACTTGTTTGTGCAAGTTACTTTATTCCTTTCATCACGTAATCAATTTATTTCATTACATTTTAGACCACGCATTTCTACATTTGTTTCACATTGGCATTTTTTTTTTTTTCTGATAAATTTTAATCATGACCATTAACTTAAATTCTTTGGGAGACCCTTGAATATCAATTTTATAAGAGCTCGTCTTAACCGTGAGTGTTAAGACCAACTCCTATATTATCATTTTTTACTGGTACACATTTAGTTTTCTTTTTCACCAAGTTTTCACAAGTTATTAGTAATTGTGTGCGATTGTGTACCTCAATATCAAGTGGTGTTAAAATCTGAGAAGTCATCAGATTTCACGCAATTTCAATACGAATTGAAAATCACTTTTTTGCTATTGATTTCTTGCTGATAATGACCATTGGCCTTCTCTGGAATTAAAGGGGCAAAAACCTCTAAGATTCCAATACTCTCAGTGCCCTTCCATTAGCAGTCTTGTTACTCTCTTCTATCTTTTGATCCTTCACATCCATTTTGTGTGTTGCCAACTGTTTCCGATTCTTTTTTCCCCCTCCGATTCTTTTTCCCCCTCCGATTCTTCCATCCTTTTTTCTTCCCCCCCCCATCTTTTTCCCCCTCATCCTCTATCTCCATCCTCCCCCCCTCATCCTTCCTCCAATCCTTTCCCTTTGTCCCCTTCCTTCTTCCTCCTTGTCCCCTATTTTTCTTTTTTAGCTTGAATAACCACTTTTTTTTTCTGCTTCATTCTCTTTCCTCAAAACAAGATGGTTTTCACAGGAATGTGTTAACTCAGTATTTTTAACCCTAAAATCTAACAAGCTGATGCGAACTTAAAAAAATCCTTAAAAATGAAGCAAAAGCGATCGAAGCCAACCGACATCAAGGACCCAAGAACGTATGCTCATTTTCCCTTTTGTTCTTCACTTTTGACAGCGGGAAGCAAAAGAAAAAAAAAACACTTCAAACTCAGATGTGTAACTCCATCTCATGCAAATCTATACACTCACTCACAAGAACGAGATAAACCTATGCATATTTAGTGTCACATTTTGTAATACTCATATTGTTACCTATTCACATACACTGCCTATTACATAATCACTCCCTGGTGCAATAAAAGACGAGCCAACTATTTTAACAGCATGTAATGGTTCTAATATTATGCAACATAGATCAATCAAAATACGGTGTTCACACAAAGGAGAATAGACGACACAAGCTCTTTGTCGTGACAACAGAATGACCTCCTATTATCTTCAACCGGGCACTTAACTGGTAACGCTACATTTCACAATTCAGCAAACTTCAGTTCCGATAAGATCAGCACAACATCTGTTAAATATGTATCCAAACCGTTTTGACACTATCGGTAATTTTGAAGGTGAATGTCATATTGTCTTGAAACCCAACAACCATCTTGTTATATAATGCACCTAGAAAATGCCCATGCACATGAGGGATGAAATCCAGACAGAATTATAAAATATAGTGAAACAAGACCTGCAGAATAATTGAGCCTACAGAAATGGTCAGTAGCTTGGTTTATGTGTGTAAAAACAACGGAAAACTCTACCTGTGTTTCGACCTGAAAAATGAAAACACGGCCATCATGAAATGCCATTACAAGACTCCTACAATCGAAGGACTTGGACATAATCTCTCTGGTGCCAAATATGTCTCAAAATTGGATGCCAAAAATAGAGTAGCTATTTTTGGCATCCAATTTTGAGACATATTTGGCACCAGACTTGATGCAGACTCAAAACTGTTGACTACATTCAACAGATGCCTTTTGGTCTGGTGATGTCTCTGGATGTATTTATCCGGAAAATGAACATGATCTTGGATTGATTTACTGTGTCGGATATATAACTTGAGTCAAAACAATGATAATAATATTCTAAAATCATAGCCTTAATTATCTGAACGTTACATTTTGCTCGCCACCCTTCTTAAAATGTATTATATCAAATTCAGATGTTAGGAAACCAACATGAAAATCGTAAACACCAAAGCTAAAAGCCAGTTTAAGTTTCCTTAATTACATGAAACCTTACCAACCATCAATAGCTATGGCTAGAGATACTTTACCTGAGAGCACTTCATTCAAACTGCTTGGCTTAACGTTCACAGGAAACATAATTTGGAATAGATACATCGAGATTATTGCTAAGGTGGGCCCTCTCTATCGTGCTAGAAAGTTACTTACGCCGGAAAGCTTCCTGTACCTCTACGAAGCCACCATTCGCCCATGGTATGTAGGTCTTCTCAGGAAAATCGGATCATACGATACCACTTAAAGAATAATTAACATAATTAAATCCTTCTTAGATAAGAGAAAAATCCATGGTTGTACATCTAAACAATATGATATAAATGCGGGAGTGCCTCAGGGGTCTATCCTTGGACCTCTATTATTCTTAATATTCATAAATGACCTCCCTGACAAAATTGTCTGAGATGGGTATATATGCTGATGACACCACGCCCTATAACAGACATGACAGGAAAACTAATGAACACATATCTAAAGAAATGGCAGAAACACTAGAGGATGACCTCCAATCTGTAGTGGAATGGGAACAAAAATGGATGGTCACATTCAATGCTGCCAAGACTAAGCTTGTTTCCTTCAATAACTACAAGAAACTTTCTCTACCACCAATAGCAATGGCCAAAGACTCTTTATCTGAAAGTACATCTTTTAAACTCCTCAGTCTAACGTTCACAGGAAACATGAGTTGGAAAAATTACATTGAGAGCATTGCCCGGACTGCTGCGAAAAAGGTAGGTTCTCTCTACCATGCTAGAAAGCTACTAATGCCAGAAAGTATTCTGTACCTCTATAAGGCCACCATTCGCCCATGTATGGAGTATTGTCATATTTGGGCTGGTGCATCTGCTACTAGTCTCACTCCTAGACAAGGTTCAAAAGAATTGTCAACCTGATAGGTTCTGAACTGTCATCTAAGCTTCAGCCTCTGTCCCACCGACAAAATGTTGCATCCCTCTGCCTGTTCTCCAAGTATTTTAATTTTGAATGCTCTGAACTGCAAGCACTTGTACCCCCTCGACGTAAATACCCCCGACAAGCAGCAAAATCCCACCCCTTCACAGTTGAGATCCCTAGATGTAAGAGATCCTTCTACTCCAGTAGTTTCTTCCCCAGAACTGCTAGACTTTGGAATTCCCTTCCGGGTTCCTGCTTCCCCAACTATACTGACATGCAGAAGTTTAAGTGTAACGTGAACCGACATCTTGCTGCCCAACTCCCTACATAATACCCCTGTAGCTTATGTCCCTGATAGTAGCCCCTTACATCAAAGTGGCAATGTACCTTATTTGGGGTTAAAATGTAATAAAAAAAAAAAAAAAAAAAGTATGGCGTACTGCTATCACATTTGGGCTGGTGCATCTGCTACTAGTCTCTCGCTCCTGGATAGGGTTCAAAAGAGAGTAGCCAACCTAATAGGTCCCAAACTGTAATCTAAACTTCAGCCTCTGTTCCACCGGTGTAATGTAGCATCCCTCTGCCTGTTTTACAAGTATTTCAATAGTGGATGCTCTGACAAACTATAGGCCCTTGTACCCCCTCAATGAAAATACCCCCGACAAACCCGACAAGCAGCGAAGTCCCACCCCTACACCGTTGAGATTCCTAAATGTAAGAAAGCCTTTTACTCTAATAGCTTCTTCCCCAGAACTACAAAACTTTGAAATTCTCTTCCGGTTTCCTGCTTCCCCAACTGTACTGACATGCAGAAGTTCAAGTGTAATGTAAACAGATATCTTGCTACTCAACTCCCTACATAGTACCTCTGCAACTTAAGTCCCTGATAGCAGCCCCTTACATCGTTTGGAATGAAAGTGTAATAAATATTAATGAAAAGCAGGGCTACCTGGCATTACCCAGATATTAGGAATTTTTCATTGAGTAACGTATACCACAATACAATAACAAAAGTAATTATTTCTTCGAGGATACTCTGCACTTAAACACACCTGCTCTATATAGGATATTGAGCACTTCGAAGTCGTCTTCCAGTTCCAACAATAATTTGAAGAATGACGTCATAACCGGAAGTAATCCTCATTTCCCCCACTACTCGAATAAAAAGATGAAGTCTGAGAGGATTGTCTAATTAGTCGGCAATTCCTGTGCTGATAACCTCAATCCCACCATAATTTGAAGAGGAATGACGTCATCACCGGAAGTAAACCATCCAGCCTATCACCCCCTCTACTTGACAAAAAGGGAGATATCTGAGCGCATTGTCTCATTTAAACACTAGCCAATCTATGTGAGGATAATCTCAAATTCTCCACCACTTTACACCATAATTTGAAGAGGAATGACGTAATTACCGGAAGTTACCCCCCTCGCCTGTCATCCCCCCCCACACGAATAAATTATCAAAACTGCCGGCAATGCATTCGATAATCTCACGTCGTCCCCACCCACACCATAATTTAAAGAGAAATGGCGTCTGAATGACTGCAGTTTTCCAGATTATTACATGAATACAAAGGCTTAATAGTTAACATGAATGAATTGAATTTGCACACAAATAAAAACATGTCGGCTAGTTTGATTGAACAAATTTGCATGTCAATTTGCTGATGTATATATGCGTTATCCATGCATGTAAACAAAGAATTTACTCGCTATAAACCATCCTGGGTGCATGAATATTATTTTCTGAGAATTTCAGTGTTATATGACCAGTAGTTTAAGAGTTTACATGTTGGATATTTACACACGCATACATATGTCTGTTTTATATATATATATATATATATATATATATATATATATATATATATATATATATATTTATGGATAAATATTGAGTTGAATGAAGAATATTATGAAAGGATTTAAAACGATGAATGGAATGAATAAAGTTTTACTACTTATGAAGACGATTTATGACCACAGTTGTTGACATTAGATTTGAAAACGATTGTGCTGTAGCCACGAGGGAAGCAGTTCCATTGCAATGTGTTCCGCAAATTTCAATTAATTGAAAAGAAACTCTGTTCATGGAAATTCTGTAAGAACAAAAAGCTATTTGCAATTGTAAGGAAAACTTGTTCTGTAAATGCAGAAATATTAAGAGAACGTTTTGCCATTTGTCTCCCCTCACACCAAGAGAATACAACATATGGACACATCGGTATGGAAAGAATAAGATATAAATCTTATCCATTTAAGTTGGAGAGTGAAGGTTTAACTCCTTTCTTGTCAAAGATGTGAATCATTGTTATTCTGCTGAGAGTATTATGGGTGTTGCAATACTTTTATATAATTTTACGGGGGGTTCTGATCACATAAATTTAGATGATTATATTTGTAGCCAGGCGTGATGAGAACAAACTAATTGGGTACCAGAATTGCTGTATAAAATATACTGAATCGCTTTGAATTTTTTAGTCATAGCTTTTTGTTTTGGCTCGAACTGGTAACTAACCTCTGCTGGTCCTGAATGGATCAATATTACCTTTTTTTTTTCACCTGAAATTCGTTACAATTCAAAGTTTCTGACTTTATTAATACTGCTAAATTTTGCTTGGAATAACTACATTTAATATTTCCAATTGGATAATTTTCTTCTCTATGATTTTTTTGTCATCCATTAAAAAAATTTCTGTTACAATAATTTTAGATTTTGAAATGTATGCTTTTAAATTTGTAAGAAAGAACAAATAAAAGGGGAGATTGTTTTCCTCTTAAAGGCATGAAAATGTTAATTCAGGTTCAAAGTCCATACAGGCATATTTGTCTGATGTTACTCATAAAAATGAAATCTAAAACTCCATTTCTTGTTCTGCTTTGTTGTATTCGTGTTATTTTTATTTTGTTGTTGTTAGAGGCATTATCATCAGAGTTCAGAGTTCATATTTGATCGATTTAATTATAATTTTTTTGCAACTAACTTCCAAAAATAACCACTATCAAACAGCTTTGACTTCAAAAGATGGAAATTTTTTTCCACTTTATCTTTAAACTTAACCTGCAGAAAACAGGCAGCAAGCAAGAATAAAGACAAGAATCTCATTCTAACATTTATAAAGCAACTTCATTGACCATCTTATAACTTCATTATTATGTTAGTATCAGAGTTCCTATGTACGGATATAGAGGATTAAGAGGCCTGTTGAAAGACGGTCCTGTAGGAATATATACTATATCAAAGTTCGTCTGCAGTGGTAGCTATGTTGGTTTGTTTGTGTTCTTGCTGTCCCAAGGACAAAAGGTCTGGACAAAGTTGTACCTAACAGAGGAGTATGTTATCAGGCGATAGCTGGGGGGGGGGGGGAAGGGGGAGTATTATCGCAGATTTAACTTTTTTATACACTCAGCCACAATGTCAACTCCTCTGAGAGATGGTCTCTAATTGGGCAAACCAGGAAGGAAGTTTGCCACTACAACCAATCGGCAATAATGTTATATACCAAAGATATTTAAAATCTTATGCCGTGAGTATTTGCTTTTGCTGTTACACTCCCATACCTATACAGCCTGCCTAACATAAACATATATTACTTGTATTGATCGGGGAGGCAATTCTAATAAAGATCGACAGGGGGATTATCTCCCTTCCATCACTGAAATTTTAAGGGTGTACAATGTTTGTTTGTTTTTTTTTTGTTTTTTTTCTACAATTAGAGGCTCCCAAATGTTACGGAATTCCAGGCTTGGTCTGCTTATTAATTTTTCATTTTCTTTTTTTGCTAGTAACTTTGCTTCTGATCTGATGGTCCTGGATATGACCTAAAACTATATCCGATGGTGAGGCCCCACCTTGCGGGGAGTGTGGAGCCACCCTTTAATTGCCATTACTCCCAGGTCCACTCAGACCCGGAGTGGTAGTACCTGTTAGGGTCCCAACTATGGGTTAAATAGAATCTGACTTAAAAACAATATATATATATATATATATATATATATATATATATATATATATATACTCGATTAAAAATCGTTCCTCAAAATAACTAGATTCGGCATTAAATAACCTGAAAAGGGTTGATATGCCGTAAAACAAAAACAACCAACCTAGTCTGATGGATATAAGTAATATAAAAAATCAACCTTCCTCAAAAAAATTCATCAAGATTTTTTTTAATCAAAGTTTTTTGACATAAGGAGCTAACAAGAATGAAAGATAATTATTGCAAAGACAAGAGATTCCTATTGACCTTAGCTTTGAAAATACGAAGACTAGGAGGTTGAAGAGTTCTACAAGTTTGCAGTTCTTGAATAGGAACCTATATTGCAATGAAGCATCAAAACAGTGAATTGATTGACCACTAGACCAATAAGTCGAACAAGCTGGACCAAAGGAAGCAGGAAATAGATCAGATAATTCTGAACAATGCCATACTAGCATTAATTATTTCATTTAGGTTCATTCTTACAGGCCAAAGTTCAGCATACCATGTATAGACATTTCCTAGTGAATATAATCACTCCACCCAGTAGGGCTCCATATGTCAAGAACTGATTCATTTTGATTCTAACCAGAGTGATATTATATTAGTCTCCTCATTGCTGAGCAGAAGGCTTTCCAATCCACTTTGTGAGATAGCTGCTATGACTACGTTTTTTTTTTTACAAGAGATTTATCACTAAGGCCTAAAGGATAAGGGTTAATGAGTGTAAGGTAATCGTTAGTGGTAGGAATTCGGTAGATTTTTATTTAAGAGGACAGCTCAACAAGAACTTGTTCTCATTGGACTTAAAAACGGACATGTTGTACTTAGCTGGAAAGCAGGCCCATCGTACAGTTCCACAAGCAAGCAGTTCTAGGAAATAAACTTTGCTGATGGAATTTGCATTTAGATTTAGGCACAGATAGTGGGGAAGTTGTTAGTAGTGGTTGTAGCTTGACGAGTACTTTTGTGAAAGTTTTGCAGGGAGAAGGGGTAAAGATTGAGGCCTAAACGAGCACTTGCAATAAAATAGCTATATAGTAGACAGGTTTGCAACACCTTTTTTGTGGGGAAAGAGGGTTGCAGGGAGGAGAAAAGGGCATCACTTACCATACTTCAAGGCAGGATAGGGTGCTCCAAGCAGCTCTTTTCCAGATGTGGCAACAGCATTCATTTTAAGATGTATTTGTCTCTTATACAGTTTGAAGATTGCAAGAGCGAAATATTTCCTAGATGCTTTCTTTATTGTTAGTCTGTAGAATGGGTGCAGATAATTCTCATTTTACAACTACTCTCGACTTCAGTGGAGTTTGATGGTTAAATATGGAAGTTAAGAATCAAATAAAACATACTGTTTTAAATAGGATTCAAACTGTAGAAGGTAAACGACATCAACAAAAAATATTAACACGTAAGCATGTTGTTCGTTTAACATGCAGACGTGTGTGTATATATATATATATATATATATATAATGTATAAGGAATGAAAAAATACCAGCGGTGGTTGACGTTGTTATGAGAAAAAAAATAGAAAAAAAACGAATGAAATTATTAAAAAATCAACGTTTTGTCCTTATTTCAGAGGACATCTTCAGGATAATTGAAATAAAAAATAAAAATGTAAGAAAAGAAAGTCATAGATCATGCGAAAAAGACAGTTCTTGAATCCTACCCATGTTTTCTTTTCTTACATTTTTATTTTTTATTTCAATTATCCTGAAGATGTCCTCTGAAATAAGGATGAAACGTTGATTTTTTTTAATAATTTCATTCGTTTTTTTTCTATTTTTTCTCATAACATATATATATATATATATATATATATAAAAAATTTTAACTCTTGTCCAGGTAACCTACATCTAAAATTTCAAGTGTTTAAACCCAAAATTAGCGGAGGACTTTCGTAGAGTCTGCAAAGGTCAACTCTTTCAACTTTGACCCCTTGGTAGCCAAATTTTCGGCCAAAAACCGATTAAAAAGCTTGTCCTATATATGAATACACTTTATGTAAAATTTCGAATGTTTAGACCAAAAATTGGCTGAATAATTTGATAGACCGCAGAGGGCAATTTTTAAAGATTTTGACCCTAATTATGACCCCTTAATATTTTGTTTTGGGCTCAAATCAAATTAAAAAGTATGATCCATGTCCAAGTAACCTACATCTAAAATTTCAAGTGTTTAGACACAAAATTGGCGGAGGAGTTAGTTTTCAAGGGTCAAATCGTTGAAATGTGACCCCTTGACAGCCAAATTTGTGGCCGAAACCCGATTAAAAAGATGTTGTCCAATCTCAAGTTTATAGACTGAAAATTGATAGTACTTTGGTAGGGAAATGTACACACGCACAATTTCACTTTTATAGATATGGCATCGCCTGAATGCTCATGAAGAAGTGGCCATGAATAAACAAAAGATGAGCAAAGATTGATAATGAGGTAAGAACTTGAAATCAAAACCTCTAATCTACGCTCTTGAAGGAGGAAATACTAGCTATGAAATGATATACTATAAGCAGAAAGTAGCAAGTGGTGATATCACTGTAACATTGCTATCACTGATAGTTCAAGAAATTATAATAAAGTAAAGCAGAATCTGACCTGAAGGAAAGATACGAAACTGTCACAAACCTCCAATAAGAACAAAGGTCTAATACCACCTGTAAAATACAGGCAGCTAGCTTAGTATCACAGCATACCTATACAGCATTCCTAACATTCATAAAATTTTTTTTTTTTTAAATCGATAAGATGTGAAGCCAGTTGATGTAAGGAGTTAACAAGAATGAGATGTTTATGGCAAAGACATGAAATGCCTATTGACGTTAGTCTTGATAATACTGTAGGTAGAAGAAAAACAGTCAGCAGGAAAAGTTCGACAAGCTTGTGGTTCTTAGAAAGAAGCTACTGGAATAAAAAAAAAAAAAACTGTATCACAATGAGGTATCAAAACGGAGAACTGATGAAGACCACTATACGAACGAGTCCAATAACCCGAAACAAAGGAAGCAGGGAATAGAAATCAGACAATTCTGAAGAACACATGCCGTAATAGTATTAATTACTATTATTCTATTAAGCCCTGTTGTCACAGACCGAAGTTAGCAAGCCATCCATTGAGACACTTCCTTCTGCTTCTATGATTGACATTCAAAAGTGTAATTTGAACAGACATCTCGTTGCTCAACTCCCTACATAGTGTTCTTGTAGACATGGCTCCAAATACTAGCCTCTTATGTCCAACTGGCACTGTGCCTTATTTGAGGTGAATAAGAGTAAAAATGATGTATAAAGGAAATACTTCAAAGAGATTAGAACCCACACCATCAAAGTGATCAATATGACCTTGTGCATGCCCTGGTCTCATTAGGAGCATGGCCAAGCATTGCTAGACCAGGTGAATTCAATTTGTCCATCTATACAGTTCACCATGGAGAAGAAACGCAATTTCCTTATTTTTTTTTTTCTTCCTCGCATTCCATGAATGATATTTCTGACAAAGGGGGAAAATTTGCTGTTTTCTGGGTTAAAATCTCCATATAACATTGTTTTTGGCTAATCCCCCCCCCTTTACATTGAAATGTGTGTGTGTATATATATATATATATATATATATATATATATATATATATATATATTTTAAGCTCCTTACATTAAGTGGCTCCATGCCTTGTCTGGAATGATTTTCATAAAAAAACTTATCCTTAGATGTGCTGATAACTTGGTGAGGTATACTGTATGAATATTGAAAACAAGTCTTCCCAAAATACCAAAAGAAGGCAATATACAGTAACATTAATACATTCTAGCAGGACCTGTGAAAATTCCATGGGATGTAAAATATATTTCATCTATATTATAGTCTGTATAGCTATAAAGCAATCATATTGTCTATATAGTATTCTGCTTGTTGCTTTCTTAGTCTATGCTTTGAAAAAGGCCAAATAAAAATTTTAAAGGCCAACTGTTTCTAACTTAAAGCTAACTTAAAGCTAACTTGAAGATGCGGCTACATCAAATGGAGGTCACTCATATTCTTGTCTATATAATATCCTACTAGTTTCTGCCTTAATTGCTCTGTACCTTATGTTTTAAAAGAAGCCAAATACAATTTTTAAAGGCCAAAAAAGGTTAAATTTGCAAGTTCTTTTTGAAAGCCAAATTTGTGAAATTAAAAATATGGCTGCTCTCTCTCTCTCTACACAATGCAACAGTTAAAAAATAAATTAATCTTAATACTACCATATCAAACTCCCATTATCAGAAATTTTATTACTGATACACTACCACTTACATATGTACACATTAACTATGAGAAATAACCATACCCCCCACAAAAACTACACTGAAAATAAAGTACATTGCATTTTACGTTTGATCGTGTTTACCTTTTGCGCTTTCTGAGCAACGAATTTTTTTCATTCTATTTTGCTTGATTACGGGCCGTTCTATTTTTATTTTTATATAAAGTATTTTTATAACCTCAAATAAATCTAAACCTGCCCAAATTTTTACCATACCCTGAACCCTACATTTTCTGTATGTATGCTATATACTTACTTATTCTACAAACGTGACCCTACCTTGTGTACCTTTTTACGCTTTCTGAGCAGTGATGTTTTCCTTCTACTGAACGAATCTTCAGTTGTCTCCCTTGGAACAATAACAAATTCTTAGACAGCGCCAGTTTTCCGGGGTGCTCAAAACGAATATCACACTGTTTTCATTATATGAAGAAATTAATAGGTGGCCAGAAAGTGGGTGATCGTTTTACGTTAAATTTATATAGGAAAGTGATCCCTCACTTTCTGAAAGTTAATTCATATCATGAAAACTACTTACCTGCCCCAATTTTAAATGTGGTATTCGTTTTCAGCACCCCTTGAAAATCAGTAAAAGTTGCCATTTTAAAGTTTTTAGGGAGTTGGAAAGAAACTTGACATTGACCGTTTTTTTTTTTTTCTTTTCTAAACGCCAAACAGCTCTACATCTACTCCCCCCAAAAAACAAAATACCAAATCAACATACCCTGAACCTAATATTTTATGGATGTAGGTTAAAAACTTATTTACTTTGCATCAGAGAAAACTTATTTACATCAGTTGTTATTTTTATTTTTTTTTAAATATATATTTTAATTTCGGGCAAATTTTTTGAAAACTCCACTCCCACTCACAAAATGGGCTATCTATTCTGAAAGCCATTCTTAACATAGGAGGTTGGCTGTGTCCATTACAAAAGCCGTTCTGAACATGAGAAAGTAAAACGTTTACTGTATATAGAACAGACCATGAAATAGTGTTTATTAAAACATACAAAGTGAACGTAAGTAGAATATGTGCACACACAGACGAAGTGGTCACCGGGAATGTCTATAGTATTAAGTTCGACTATTATGTACGTGAATGGAGAAAAGTTCTTACCATGTGCAAGTAGATGATAGCAGCTGTTAGCTCGAATAGTAAGAGATTTTGGCTGTGATCTGTAGCAAATCATGAGAGAAAAAAAAGTGAGTCTGTTCATTCCTGCTTATAAAGTAGCCCTGGCGTTAGCACGAGTTTGCTAGGTAGTATTATTAGGTATGTGCAAAAATAATGTCGTTTTTTGACATTGAGTTGAACGTAAAAAAACGACATTATTTTTGCACCAGCCTAATGTGTGTGTCATTATGTTCTGAAAAGGGAGTTAATGCTACGCATACTCTCCCTCAGATTGAGAAAAAGGTATTTTAGACATCTGTTTTCATGTACTTAATTATAAATGTAGATTTTAAAGTTGCACAGCGGAGGGGGGGGGCGACTTTCATACGAGGATTTGTGTGTTCTTGTATTTTATTCTGTGGGATACGATACGTATATTTACATGGATTACTGAAATCCTTTGTGGTGTTAAAATCTGTAGGTGTCGCATTTATTGACTTAATTGGAGATCAATTAAGTCAAATACGACACCTACAGATTTCAACACTGCATGTTTTTATCTATTTTTAATTTTTTTTTTTTTCTTTTCTTTTGAAATAGTGAAATTTTTTACACCATCTTGAGTACTTTGTAAGGACCTTGGTTATACCAACGTGTATTCTCTATTAGAAAGTGTCTTTAGTATGTGCATTGTCTCGATGTTTGTTGTGTAGGGATGAAATTTACTTTTGATATTCTTGCTTATAAGTTTTGTAATAATGTAGCTGTAGGGTGTACATCATTTCTGTTGTACAAAATATTGTTTAGGCAAAGATAATGTTTCCCCCAAAACTATTCAGCTGATATGCAACCTGTCCTGTTTGACCTTTCTAAATTGATAATCGGACCAACTCGGTTGCTTTTGTGGGCCTCATTGTAATATCTAGGTTTCTGTTGTACAAAATACATATATAATGTCTAGGTATGGCGGTTATTTTACAATCGATATTTTTGTCGCTAAAAGGTCTTTGTACAAGTGAATTTCAGAAAAGTGCTTTGAAGAGCTTGTTTCAAGCTTGTCTGATGCTCCTGTGTGAAGTCGAAACTAAAGGTCCTTAGGGATAGTTTGTATCTCATTGAAAAAGTGCATCAGCTACAATGTTCTGGTCATCTTTTATATATTATACTAGCGTTGCCTGGTCGTAAAGTACACTTAAATATATTATAATTTATGCAGATTTCATATTTATTATTAAAAAACTGGAGGCGCTCAGTTTTTTTTTTTTTTTTTTTTTTTTTTTTTTTTAAATTACATTTTCACCCCAAACAAGGCACATTGCCACTTTGATGCAGGGGGCTACTATCAGGGACATAAGCTACAGGGGTACTATGTGGTGAGTTGGACAGCAAGATGTCGGTTTACGTTACACTTGAACTTCTGCATGTCAGTACAGTCGGAAGCAGGAACCCGGAAGGGAATTCCAAAGTCTAGCTTTTCTAGGGAAGAAACTACTGGAGTAGAAGGCTCTCTTAGATCTAGGGATCTCAACTGTGAAGGGGTGGGATTTTGCTGCTTGTACGGTTTGTCGGGAGCATTTACATCGAGGGGGGGGTACAAGTGCTTGCAGTTCGTCGGAGCATTCACCGTTAAAATACTTGTAGAACAGGCAAAGGGATGCTACATTTCGTTAATGGAACAGAGGCTGAAGCTTAGATGACAGTTCAGGGTCTATCAGTTTGGCAACTCTTTTGAATCTTGTCTAGGAGTGAGATTAGTAGTAGATGCACCAGCCCAAATGTGACAACAATACTCCATACATGGGCGAATGGTGGCCTTATAGCGGTGCAGGATACTTTCGGGCGTTAATACCTTTCTAGCATGGTAGAGAGAACCTACCTTTTTTACAGCGGTCCTGGCAATGCTCTTAATGTAATTTTTCCAATTCCTGTGAATGTTAGGCCGAGGAATTTAAAACATGTACTTTCAGATAGTCTTTGGCCATTGCTATTGGTGGTAGAGAAGGTTTCTTGTAGTTATTGAAGGAAACAAGTTTAGTCTTAGCAGCATTGAATGTGACCATCCATTTTGTCCCCATTCCACTACAAATTGGAGGTCATCCTCTAGTGTTTCTGCCATTTCTTTAGATATGTGTTCATTTGTTTTCCTGTTGTCTGTTATAGTGTGGTGTCATCAGCATATATACCCATCTCACAATTTTGTTGGAGGTCATTTATGGATATTAGGAATAATAGAGGCCCAAGGATAGACCCCTGAGGCACTCCCGCATTTATATCATATTGTTTAGATGTACGACCATCACAACATGAATTTTTCTCTAATCTAAGAAGAATTTAATTATGTTAAGTATTCTTCCAGTAATACCGTATGATGTGATTTTCCTGAGAAGACCTCCATGCCATACCCTGTCAAAAGCCTTATATATATCTAGAGCTACTGCTCTACCCTCCCCTGCTTTGTCAAGTGAATGGTATATATGCTCAGATTAGTTAGGATGTCTGCCGTGGAATGGGCTTGCTTAAATCCATATTGTTTGTCAGTCAGAAGTTTAGCATCTGTAAGGTGATGGACTAGAGCTTGGTTAATTATGGACTCAAATATTTTGGCAAAAAGTGGGAAGAGGCTAATGGGGTAGTAATTTACTGGGGCAGTTCTTTCGCCAGAATTCTTGAATACTGGTACCACAGAAGCAGTTTTCCAGCAGGCAGGAAAGCAAGATTCATTAAGGCATTTTTGTTGTAAAGTTTGGAGAGAACCGGAGCTACTTCGGTGGAGCACTTTTTTAATAGCACAAACGGGATGACATTAGGTCCACATGCTTTGAAGTGTCAAGATATTTTATGATAGTATGCACCTGAGAAGGGCTGATTTTCAGATCGTCTAGTGTGGCATCTGTCCGCAAAAGAGTCGGGAGGGGGTGGTTAGCAGGGTCTGGTGTGGAGTTGGAGGCAAACTGATTGGCAAGCATGTTAGCCTTCTCGGTTGCTGAGCAAACAACCTCATGATTGTTGGACAGTGGGGGAATTGTTGATTGCCCATTATTTACTTTACATAGTGAGTTTTATAAGATTTCAGTTGAAAACTGATACACACTCGAGGTGATTAGATTCTGAGTGAATATTTATTAGGATGTAAAGATAATGTTTGTGGTCTCTATATATGGTGAATTATCTACCTTTGAGCATATGCTTGGAATCTTTCCCCTTGAAAATGTACTATATTCAGACTGTTTGGCTTTGTGTTATCCATCTCATAATGTACCGAGCATACAGCTAATGTGCTTACATCTGGTTAGTTAATTTAGCCTAGACATTGGTTTTTGCTTGTTTGGTTTTTGTTTGTTTGCTTGTTTGGTTTTTGCTTGTTTGGTTTTTGTTTGTTTGCTTGTTTGGTTTTTTTTTTTGGGGGGGGGGTTTATTTGTGCTTTTTTTTTGTTTTATTTGTGCTTTTTTTTGTTTTATTTGTGCTTTTTTTTGTTTTATTTGTGCTTTTTTTTGGTTTTATTTGTGCTTTTTTTGGGGGGTTTTATTTGTGCTTTTTTTTTTTGGGGGGGGGTTTATTTGTGCTTTTTTTTTTTGGTTTTATTTTTGCTGTTTTTTTTGTTTTTTTTGCGTGTTTGTGTGGTTTTTTTTTTGTTTTTTTTTGTATGCAGTACAGACTATGAAATGGTCATCAATAAAACGTGTACAAATTGAGTGCAAGTGAAATGTGTGCATACATTTTTTTTAACCACAATCACCACTTATCAAGGCCATACATAGACAAGTCCATTGCCATATCTATACAAAGTAGTAATTTAATAATGTCTATAAAAAGTATAATAAACTTTGAGCATTGTGCATCTATACAGGTGAGTGAAGAAAAGTTCTTGTGTATGTGAGCACGTGGTATTAGCCGACAGCCCAAATAGGAAGACAGTTTGGCTGATATTATCTGTAGCAGATAGTGAGAGGAAAAGTGAAAGTGTCTGTGCATCCTTTTTTCATATCAGTACGTCCCTTGTTATAAGCAGATAGTTTTGCAGCACCTTGCGGTGTATGTGTGTAATTGTTTTGAGAAGGGAGTTAATGATGCATATTTGATTATGTATGGACATCCTGAAAAACCTAGGAAGAAAACCTAATTATTTAAAAATTTTAAAGTAATGTAAAATTATCACTCTGTTCAGAGCCAGTGTCTAACCAAATAGCGTATTTAGGGCATATGACCAGTTTTTTTTTTTTTTTTTTTTTTTTTCGGGGGGGGGGGGACTTTTCCTTAACCTTACCACTATTTAGATTAGGGCAAACAGAATTGCCCTACCCTACCACAAAGAAAACAAAACAAAACATAACATCGAAGATTTAACATGACAAAAAAATAAATTTAATATTTTGGGTTCAGTATTGAAGGGCTTATCTCATTAAACTATAAAGGAGGGAATCTAATCCCCATATCTTCGACAAATCTCTTATATATATGTGACGTTGTCATTCTGTGTGAGAAACGATCTCAACCAAATTACTCTTTTACACGGTGGTCACCACTTATCAAGGTCCGGAAGCCACTCAGGGACAAGGGTTATTGCAAGTACAGTACATTAGTGTGGAGATTTGATGAAGTGTTTACTTAAGGGGGCGGTTCATTAGGAATTTGTTAACGTTGGACTTGAAGACATCCAGGTTGTAGTCAGGTGGGAAGCAGGCAGACGGAACAGTTCCACAGGCGTGCAGTTCTAAGAAAGAAGCTTTGTTCATGGAATCTACGTTTTGATTTAGGCACAGATAAAGAGTGGGGAAAATAAAAAATTAAAAAAAAAAAAGAGGGAATCTAATCCCCATAACTTCGACAAATCTCATTCTGTGTGAGAAACGGTTTCTATCAAATTATACTATTTTTTCGCCTACACTTGATATATAGGAGATTCGGACCCGTGAAACAAATTCGATTTGGTTTTTAGCTAGAGAAGGAATCCAAATTGAAAAAACTAAAACTTAGCAGACCTAAGTCAGCTAAACATTATTTCTAAGCCCAAATTAACGTTGTTTAACGTTTTTATGTGTATGGAGTTAGATCAGATAGTAAGGAATAAGGCTGGAGTGCTTTGAGTTTTGATTTCGGCTGATGGCACCCAAGGTTTTTTTTTTTTTTTAAATTACTATATATTGGGTACAATATAATAATAAATATGAAATCTGCATAAATTAAAATATATTTAAACGTATTTTATGTCTGAGCAATGCCAGGCGACCTGCTAGTTGATGTTATTTGCTTGAAAACGGTAAGCATTTGTTTAAATATTTATTTTAAAATATGGAGTAGGATATTAGGTTCTATTTAGCCCCCCCCCCATACCAGAAAGTAAACTTGGGGAAAAAGTTTTATTTGTAAGAAAACAATTAAAAACATTTTTAAACTTAGTTCTTATTTAAAACTATAGGATAGGAAACTTAGAGAAAGCAGTTTTGTAGTCTTGAAAACAACAGGTTAAATATTTTGATTATTCTCTTCGATGTTATTGTTATTATTGAGGTAACCTTTGAACTTGAGGTTCATCTTGTTGTACTTGAGTATCTTATGACTTCCATATTTATTTACTTGTGCTATTTTTTACCTGTCATTTTTGTTAATTTTTTTTTTTTTAAGGTACCGTTTCCTTTGTTTAAAAATAAACATAAGTTCTTTACAAAGTCTTTTTCTCTACATTTACTCTTTAGTATATCATTTATTACTGATCTTAATTTGTTCAATTAATATACACGGTTGTTGTTCCTTTTCTGCAAAAGCTGTCGCTCCCAATTTAATTTCTAACATAATAAGTAGAATACAAACATTCATTTCAAGAGCATCCCTGTCTTATCAGAACCTACTGTTGATTTTATACACCAGGACCTTCTGCTTGTGCGGTGATAAAACTTTTCAAATACACTGGCTATATATAGGGTGTTAACTTTGATAAAAATCGGGCTATTCCTTCTTTAATCGGACTTCTGATTTCCGATACTTATCAGAGGCATTCCGATATAAAACTTATCTAAGAACACTCCTAGACACAAAGTACATTTGTGTGAAATTTCCAGCCTTTATATATGCAACTGGATTCGAATCCTTTGACCAACTATAATCATTTCTTACACTAAAGATTGTATAAACATCTGCAAGTGCTAGGGGAGGGTAGAGCGGTAGCTCTAGATATATCTAAGGCTACCGTGCTAGAAAGTTACTAACGCCCGAAAGTATCCTGTACCTCTATAAGGCCACCATTCGCCCATGTATGGAGTGTTGTTGTCATATTTGGGCTGGTGCGTCTGCTACTAGTCTCTCGCTCCTGAACAAGGTCCAAAAGAGTCGCCAACCTGATAGGTCCTGAACTGTCATCTAAGCTTCAGCCTCTGTCCCATCGACGAAATGTTGCATCCCTCTGCCTGTTCTACAAGTATTTTAATTGTAAATGCTCTGACGAACTGCAAGCACTTGTGCCCCCACAATGTAAACACCCTCGACAAACCTGGCAAGCAGCTAAATCCCACCCCTTCACAGTAGAGATCTCTAGATGTAAGAGAGCTTTCTACTCTAGTAGTTTCTTCCCCAGAACTGCTAGACTTTGGAATTCCATCCCGTGTCCCTGCTTCCCCAACTGTACTGACATGCAGAAGTTCAAGTGTAACGTGATCCGACATCTTGCTACCCAACTCCCTACATAGTATCCCAGTAGCTTATGTCCCTGATAGTAGCCTCCTACACTAAAGTGGCAATGTCCCTTGTTTGGGATGAAAATGTCATTAAAAAAAGTTTTTAGTGGTACAAAATATTAAAGTTTTAAAAAGGATAAGTGGTGTCATTATTAGAATTATGAGGAAGATTAATGGGAAAGAAAAAAAAATTAGACATGAGAAATAGTCAACAGACTAAAAAAAAAAAACAAAAAAACCTCGAGATACCTTTCGTTTGACACTTTTCAAGAGATTACGTCGGTAGCGATTGAAATAAAATAATTTACACATAATTGAAAATGGAGACGAGGGGAGAGGTAAAAAAAAATGATATAACTACATGGAGCAAATTAAATGAATGAATAACTCGTGATATATCGTCCATATTTCTGAACCTAGAACGAAATTTAAAAAAAAAAAAAAAATGCTTGCAAATACTGCAGAAACAAGAAATAATGACGCAATGTGGGCATTGTTTTTTTTTTTTTAATTAGTGCTCTTTAAATAGGTCTAATTTATGCGACAGCTCCTTTTGCCTACAGAGCGATGGTCTGCGCATTAGTACAGTTACGGTCTCCAAAATATTGACATGCTGTTTGGAATGGGCCTTATGAACAATGCGAAAACGGCCATTCGAATACACTTCACCACATGCTTTATTGTCATACAAGTGTGTACCAATTGATGACTCATGACTAGATAACGTGTTCTGTGAACGCCCAGATGTGTTCAACAATGTGTTTATTCTAGACTCCTGGGACTTTTGAAAACACGCTGGGACATGCTGTGCCAATCTGACTCTCAGACGTTGAAACGTACAACCCACATAGTCAGCATCACACTGACATTTAAATTGATATGCAACTAAACTTTTTTGTAGTGTGGGAAGTGTATCTTTCTTAAAAGCTGGGAAGGCAGTTTTAGTGCCGAACACCACGAGGCTGCACCGCATAGAAACAGTGAGATACAACCGAGGTAATTTTATCGACAAACCCTTTACTGATAGAACCAATATAAGGGAGTTAAACTGGACACTTAGCCGGACTAAAGAAAGAATATCAGTTATCTTCAATTCTTTATCACGTTTGCTAGTCAAGCAAATCATGAGGGTACTGTGGACCAAAGTCTTAATGAAACTAATTCTTCTCTTGGTAGGGGCAAAAGAATCCCAACTTCTATAAATATCGGTTTCCTGTATATAGTTGTACTAAACCGATTCTTTGTCCTTTCTACAAGGATGTCCAAAAAGGGTAAAAAGGATCATTCTGTTCTTCCTCCATAGAGAACTTGAGTGCTGAGTGGAGACTATTTAAATTCAGGAAAAAGTCACCTACTTTGTTGAGATTTTAAAATGACAAAAGTGTCATTCACGTAATGCCAATAACAAAGGTCTAGAGACTCATGTGAACAGTAAGGATTCCTGAAAGCCTAGGAAAATATTAGCTAGGATAGCACCCAGAGGACTGCCCATAGCCACCCTATCGACCTGCTGATACATTACCTCATTAAAGCTGAAACAAACCAGCTTATTGGCTAGTTCCATGAGTTTCAGGAAAATAGTTGCAGGAAAAGTGGGAGGTGTTAGTGTGCTCTGATAAAGCATGTCAACACATATTTTAATGGTTTCATCAAGGGGTACATTTGTGAACAAGTTGGTAACCTCGAACGAACATAGAAAGTTTGTTTGTGAATTACAATCCAGTTCCCACATCATAGCAGCAAAATGGAAGGAATCCACAATACCTAAACTCTTTTGGTACAGGCTCGAAGATCTCAAACAACCATTTGGCCAATTCATGTTGAGGTGAGCCAATCATGGAAAGAATGGGTCTCAAAGAGACCCCATTCTTATGGATCTTAGGAAGCCCGTACATTCTAGGTCGCTGTGAACCCACGGGCCGGATCCTGTCGTAAGTATCCTTATTAATAAATATCTTGTGTAACTGAAGGAAACGTTTTTGTAGTTTCATTTCAGTCTTCAAAGTGCTATCAACTGATGTCGCCAAGCCTTTTAAATTTGGTTTCATCGTTTAGAATATCCAACATTTTCCTGATATAATCATTCGTATTAAGAATAACCACACCAGCACCCTTATCCGGCTTAGTAATATAAATATCCGTATTAGTCTTCAGGCCTGTGGAACTCTGTTCCGTCTGCCTGCTTCCCACTGGACTACAACTTGGATGTCTTCAAGTCCAATGTTAACAAATTCCTAATGAACCGCCCCCTTAAGTAAACACTTCATCAAATCTCCACACTAACGTACTGTACTTGCAATAACCCTTATCCCTGAGTGGCTTCCGGGCCTTGATAAGTGGTGATCACTGTGTAAAAAAAAAATAAAAAAAAAAAGATCTTGGCAGCTTGATAATAGATCTTAGTCCATGTAAACTCACGAGCATTGATAGAGGAATTAGCGAACTCATGCGCCAGTTCAGCTAACCTTGCCTTCATGTATAAAAAAAAAAAATGATTGGACCATGGTTCATGATGTTTGAGCTGTGAGTTTAATATATAAAATTCGACAAAAGTACTTTGTCTATCAATCCTAAGGGAGGAATGCCCACATCCAAACCCCTAGCTAATACTACTATTTCATTGTGCAAAAGACTAGCACAAAAGAAGTTGAATATATGACGATCAACTTCAATCCCTGAACCATGCCTGGCACAAGTAAGCACAACAAGCCATACCTGGTTGTTAGAACGAGCTTTATTGCTACGGAAATTATTGCTAGTTGATAAATATTTGGGAAGCGCAGTCTATCAAAATAAGGTTTTACCACGCAACTGATCATAAACAGCAATATGTAGCAACAGTTGAATCAAGAATGCGCTCAAAATTCACACACGCTCATCCTTGATAAATGCATGTTTCAAGTTAATATTTGTAGCTTTAATTTTGAAAATACGCCTAGAAATGTACCCAGAGGCGACATAGTTGTCCAAACAGGACTTGAGAAATTCTATTTTGGCTCGAAGCGATATAATCTTACCCTTAATTCTAACGATGTCATTTAATTTATCTATGACAGACTTTGAGAACCTACTCCTAAAATATTTAAAAAGGTTTTTAGTGGTACAAAATTTTATTAAAGTTTTAAAAAGATTAAGTGGAGTCCTAAGTAGAATTATAAGGAAGATCAATGGGGAAAGAAGAAAAAAAAAAAAAACTAGACACGAGAAAAATAGTCAAGACTATTAAACTAAACTAAAAAAAAACAAAAAAAAAAAAACCTCGAGGTACCTTTCGTCTGACACTTTTCAAGAGATGACATCGGTAGCAATTAAAATAAAACAATTTACACATAATTGAAAATGGAGGCGAAGGGAGGGGGTGAAATTTTTTTATAAAACTATGCGGGTTGAATTAAATGAATGAATAACCCGTGATGTATCGTCTGAGAAAAATAAGTTTGATCAAGACTTTGATCACCCGTGCCCTCATAATTTGCTCAACTAGCAAACGTGATAAAGAATTGAAGATAACTGATATTCTTGCGAAAAATGGTTTCCTGAGGGTATAATCTAAGCATATTCGCCAAGCTCTTGCTAAATTTAATACCAACCCTTTCTTTGGCCCGGCTAAGTGTCCAGTTTATCTGAAACTCCCTTATATTGGTTGTATCAGTAAAGGATTCGTCAATAAAAATACTTTGGGTTGTATCCCACTGTTTCTATGCAGTGCAGCCTCGTGTGGTGTTCGGCACTAAAACTGCCTTCCCAGCACACCCGGGCGCTCACCTAGTCATGAGTCATCAATTGGTACGCACTTGTATGACAATAAAGCATGTGGTGAAGTGTATTCGAATGGCTGTTTTCGCATTGTACATAAGGCCCGTTCCAAACAGCATGTCAATATTTTGGAGGCCATAACTGTACTAATGCGCAAACCATCACTCTGTAGGCAAAAGGAGCTGTCGCATAAATTAGACCTGTTTAAAGTGCTCTAATTAACAAAAAAAAAAAAAAAAAAAAAAAAAAAAACAATGCCCACATTGCGTCATTATTTCTTGTTTCTGCAGTATTTGCACGCAATTTTTATTTTTTTTTATTTCGTTCTAGGTTCAGAAATATGGACGATATATCACGAGTTATTCATTTATTTAATTCGCCCCGTGTAGTTTTATAATTTTTTTTAGTTTTTTTTTTTTTTAGTTTGACTATTTTTCTCTTCCCCTATTGATCTTCCTCTTAATTCTAATAAGGACTCCACTTATCCTTTTTAAAACTTTAATATATATATATATATATATATATATATATATATATATATATATATATAAAAATAAATAAATAAATGGTGTAACACTTTGAAAAATAACTGCAAATTCTCTTCCAACTTTCAGATTTTGTAATCATGCTCACATTTTTTTCTTAAGGTTGAATTCTTTTTCTTCTGAGGAGTTAAGGATGGAATAAATGAAAAAATTGACATAATTATATAAATGATTCTGCGCTACAAAACAGATGCTGTCAAGAATTATGCTTGCCAACGTAGTTCCAGAAATAAACGTTAAGTTGGCCAACATCTTGAAATTTGAAATATAGAATTTGGGCATATAAATATATGGCTTTCACATCTTAAACTGTTTCAGCCATTTCTGGGATTGACTCGATGTTCAAAGTACTAAAATCATCTGGATACCCGTTCATTACAAGTGCGATTTAAAATCTTCTAACTGTCTCCTTTTTAATCTCGTTAATCATTATCCTCGAGTTGGTTTTGGCCTTAAAAGGTTGTCGCTCATCTATATATATATATATATATATATATATATAAAAGCGAAAATGTATGTGTGTTTGTGTCTGCTAAAAACTTTCGACAGACACAACAAAAATTCACAAACTTGGTCTCATATGAAAGCCCCCACCTTCCGGACGACAAATATCGAAAAATTGGCCCAAAGTGACCATCAGAAGTACGCCAACTGATAGATTTTCTGCAGGGGGGGGGCACCAAAAAAGTGACATTTTAATGTTAAACATTACATATTTTTAAATCGATTTATAACTGCCCCCAAAAATACGGCCGCCAACTCTTCTACATAAAGTATACACGCGACCGTTTATTTTGGGTCAACTTGTATTTAAAACCCGCCGAGTCATGTCACGTGATCTTAACGTCAGCAACCTCTAATGGCGGTCTTAATTTACAATTTAAAAATGTTGTTATCGGTAAAAAAATTAATTAAAGCTAAACTATGAACTTTTACGCTATGGCAATGTTACCAAAGTTATTACCACATTCAAAATAGGTAGATACGATAGTTAAACGAAAAATAAAGTAAAAAAAAAAGCGAAGTAAAAAAAAAAAAAAAAAAAAAATACGCTTATAAAAAATATTAACGATCGAAGTTTTTTGTTTATTTTTTTAAATAAAAACAGCCAGACGCCATTTTCCAGTCTTGAGAAAGAGTCAACAACGCATGCGTCAGATGACGTCATGACCTGATTTACTAAATAGTTGATAAACCGAACAAACTTTATATACGCCGCTTTAGCGCAGGTAGTTAAGGCCTTGGTTCATTATCTAAACGTTTTGTGTTCGAATTGTGGTGTGAGATGGTTTTTTTTTTTTTTTTTTTTTTTTTTTTTTCGATTTTTTAAATTTAAATATTGAACCCTGTATTATTTAAGCCATTCTTCACGTAAAGTTCGTTCGTTTGCCTTACGTTATTTTTTTTGTTTTACTCCCCCCCCCCCGCTTAATTAAAACGTTGTTTTCTTTTATTTCGCTTATAACAATGCTTACATCGTCATCGTTGTCGTCGTAACGCTCGACGACTTTCAAACATCTTTCACTTCTGGCTGGCTGATTTTATTTTCAAACTTCGCCTCAGGGGCTCGGCTTCGATCCTACCCCCCCGGCTTCTTTTTTATTTAACACCACACACCCCTACAAACACCCAGGCAACGCCGGGTACCCTTTGCTAGTCTATCTATATATATATATCTTCTATATATATAAAAGCCAAACGTCTGTGTGTATGTATGTTTGTTTGTAACGCTAAAACTTTTGAAAGACGGAACCAAACTTGACAAATTTGGTATCATATCGAAGCCTCATCACCCGGATGACAAATATCGAAATTTCACATCAAACGGACCACTAGAAGTTGGTCAACTGATCAGTTATCTTCGAGGGGGGCCCCCAAAAAACCTGTCATTATCTATATATATAAAAGAAGACAAATGTTTGTTTGTAACGCTAAAACCTGAGATGAAAGATTCCTCTCCCCTAAGAATAAAACATATGTTCAATATCTGCTTTTGTTTTTTCATTGTTTATACGGTCCCGAGCAACGCCGGGTAGCCCTGCTAGTATATATATAAAAGGCAAAATGTGTGTGACCATTTCGTGTATGTCTTCAAAAGGCTTTTCTCGCACACGCTCCCGGGTTCGTTACTATTGCTTAAAACTGTGTATATAGGTCCTATATAATAATATCTAGGAATTAGGAAAGCGCGTAGCGTATAGATTTATTTACGTCGATTTTTACAAAATTATTGCTATTTTGGCTTCTCGCATGTTGATTGGGCTTTTTAGTATAAATAAACTGAAACTAAACTCAAACGGACGTTCTTGGCATTGCACTGGGAAAAACGTCCAGAAGCAATCAGCTTTGATCAGACAGTTCTGGACAATTGGTAGCTGCTTCCCCCCTCCTGTTGGGGTAAGACACAGTTAAATTTGGGTAAACAAACCCAAACGCTGCGTGACTTCTATTTGACCTTCTTAATTAGGTCAAATGGAAGCAGCAGAGTTAACTTTTATTGCGCACGCCTGTTTTTATAGTTAAATAACCTGTTTAATGTTGTCTGTCGACGTGGCTCAATGGGTAACATAGTACGTTTTTTTTTTTTTTTTTTTTTTTTCACACATTAATTTCCAACTCAAGGGTACGGGTTCGATTCTCATACTTACCTACCAAAACATTTATTTTATTATTTACCCCCCCCCGGAGTTTTGATTTACCTCAAGACACCTGGGCATCGACTGGTACCCCCCGCTAGTATATATATAAAAGCGAAAATGTATGTATGTATGTTTGTATGTCTGCTAAAAACTTTCGACACACGCGACGAAAATTCACAAACTTGCTATCATATCGAAGACCTATCCTTCTCTTGAAAAATATCGAACAATTGGTCAAAAACATTAACTTTTTCACCCCGAAATCGACAATTTTCCACAGGGGGGAGGGGGTCAACAAAAACGGGTTTCTCGTAACGATGACCTATTCTACGCATGCGTCAGATGACGTCATGACCTGATTTACTTTAAATAGTTGAAAAACCAAACACATTTCATCTCCGTCGCTTTAGCGCAGTTGGTTAGCGTGTTTTTTCATTATCTAAACGTTTTGGGTTCGAATCGTGGTGTGAGATTTTTCGATTTTTTTAAATATGGAACCCTGTGTTGTTTAAGCTATTTTTCACGTAACGTTCGTTTTCCTGTTTTTTTTGTTTTTTTTTACTTCGCTTATTCTTAGCGACATCCGGGTATCCACCGATGTTTTTTTTTTAATATCGAAACAGGCTTATTTAAGCCATTTTTCACGTGTTCGTTTTTCTGTTTTCATCGTTCGTTTGTCTTACGTTAGTTTTTTTTTGTGTGCTTTTTCGATATTTTGATTACCCCCCCCCCCGCTTAATTAAAACGAGGTTTTCTTTTTTTTACTTCGCTTATAACAAACAAATCTGGTCATTGACGTCGTCGTCGTAACGCTCGACGACTTCCGGGCGCGCACCTGTCAATTTGGTTAAGTAACTCATTCTGGCTGGCCGATTTTATTTTCAAACTTCGCCTCAGGGCTTCGGGTTCGATCCTACCCCCCCCCCCACGGGTTCTTTTTATTTAACACCATACGCACCTACAAACACCCGGGCAACGCCGGGTACCCCCGCTAGTAATAAATAAAACAAGCCTTATTTTCTTACCAACCTGATGGTAATTACAATTCCCATGGTGGAATATATGTACATAAACTTCTAACTTCATGTGTAATGTATATATCGAATTTCCTAGTTTGTTATGTCATAGATGTGTATATATTTTGTATCTAAATAATAGTTTAAAATTTATTACTAATTTTAAACATCTTACTATTGAAAAACATTTACATTGGATTATTTTACTCAAGAATTCCGATGAACTTTGAACTCTTAACAAAAGATCTTCGTTTGTGTTTCACCGTGTCTAGTCACCACCACCGAGAGACAAAGCCTGCTAACTGAAAAATGACGTCACGCATAGTAGGCAAAACAATTGAGATCTGTCGAGTAGTCAGACTGTTGATAATGAGTGAAGCTTTCTGAAATAGGATGAACTTAATTTTAATATATCGAGAAAAAAAACACAATTTATACTTGAATTTAACTTTATTTGATATTAAAAAAGAGGGGAGGGGGTAAGAATTTTTTAAAAAGTTGTACGTTATCCCTTCGTTTTAACGCAGTTTATCATGGATTCCAAGGATTAAAATTCGTTTATTTTTATCGTGAATATAATCATGAAAAATAGTTGCTATACATCCATGTCCTTTCCATGCGAATGTATTCCTCGTTTCTCCATCGACATAATTCGGCTCTCATTTTATTTTTTTTTTTCATCACGTATGTAAATCGCATATCATTCAATGACTTGACATCTTCAGATTTCATTCACACACATACACACACATTGGACGTCCTTGGCTTCGTTAGAAAGACAAATTGAGTTAACCTCGCAGCTGCCCAGATAGATGACAGAAATTTTGAATTCAAAGCTAATGCAAGAAGTGCTTTGAAGAGTATGTGTCACCAGCGAATCCAACACTTCTCCACGGCTTGTAAGGAAACTATCCTAAGGGGGGGGGGGAGAAAAAAAGCAAATACAAATACCACCAGCAACGATTTTTTGCAATCCTCACACTTGAGTCCACTGTGACCATGTTTGCAAGACTCTAGCAGAACTCTAGTGCCATTTTCGTCTGAGTGAGTGTCTGCATAAACAGATTTGTCAGAACTTCATACGTCGAGACCAATGGGAGAATCCATAATACATATATATATGTGTATGTATATATGTATGTATGCGTATATATGTATGTATATATATATGTGTGTATGCGTATATGTATATGCATATATGTATATATATGCGTATTTATATGTATATATATATATATATATATAATTCATGGTTAAAACCTTTATTGTATCATCAGATTAATAAGGATAATTTTTAAACTTGTATTACTTTTTCTTTTCATACATTTTTTCAGCCTTTATTATATGTAGTTTTGTATTTCTCTACTACACTCTCCCTATGTATTCCCTACTCACATATGTCCCGTTCTTCCTATTTTCTTTCTACCTATACACTCCATATCCTTTCTGCTGCTGTATACATATAGTCTCTCTCGTTTCTAAACTCATGTAGCTTTTTTTTGTATAGATTTATAAATCTGGCTTTTTCTCTTTTGATGAGAAGCATTTGACTTCGAAATTTCATGGCTTGAAAAGGTTCTTTTTCCTTTTTTCTTACTGATCTGATGATATAACGTTTTATCTAACTTAGAATTCTAATCTTTTATTTCTTATATTAATTGCTCCACTTAACCGTGTAGAACTTTCACTATTTTGATACGTTTGTTTACTTAAAGATTATATGCATTTTCATCAATTTTATTTCTTACTAATAATATAATATACATGTTGAGAAAATATGCTTTTTTTTAATCATTTCAACTGTTATCTTAAAAGCTCAATGTTAATTATAACAGAATATATACAAATTAATAACAATATAGCTACATACTAAGTTGCAAGGTTGCATTTATCTTACCATCCGTTGCTTTCAACATATTAAAACTTCCGTACATTTTACAAACCTGTTTTATGCAGAAGCAATCGTTAGTACGTTAATATTGAATGTTTTTCTTACATATACTCTTCAGATAATCAAGAAATTTTACTTAGAAAGAAATAGACGTGACCCTGTAATGTCGGAAAAAATTCTATGGAAAAGTGTAGTGGTAGCGTGCAGACATTAACAGCCATATGAAAAGATTATGGAGTTTACGAAATTCCATCATCTCGACTGTGCTCGCAAAATGATGATACCCTGACTCGTACACAGTTCATTTCCAGGATGATGTATTGTGAACTTTCTTTTAATAATGAGCTACTTCGTATTAAAGCCAAAAGCTACTTAAGTATAACTGTTAATGAAATTGTTAGTTGGACGATAAGCAATATGATGAGAGGATTTAATAGAATTGGCAGAATTTGATTAATTTGAGGACGATTCTATGTGTTTGACTTGGATTTAATCCAAGAGCATGGGAACAGCTCTTGATATTGTCCGGGACATGGAATGCTTTTGAAAAGAACTTCCATTCATAGAAGTTCTGTTTGATTTTAGGTTCAAAGAGAAAGAGTTCTTTGCATTGGTGGTAGTTAGATGAGTTCATGGGGGGGAGACTAGTCGAGCACTTAGTATGAAAATGGATTAGAGAAAGACTAGCCACGGCTCTTTGGTGAGAAGCAGGCTGCATGCAAAAGAGATGATTCTCCCAATAGATTACTCTAATCAGCATGTCCCCACGTGTAACGGGTGTATTCCACCTTAGGACATATTTAACTCTCATACAGGTAGATGATTTCATCATGAGTATTTTCTGGAATGCTAGAATAATGCAACCATTTTTCCAGCAACTTCAGTAACATATTTGATGTTAGTCTTTCATTTCGGTTGTGGAGTGAAAGTCAACCCTCGGAGCTTATCAAAGCAAGAATCTTCCACAAGATAAGGTAGTTGTTGAGATTCCCTCTTGAATAATCAAATTCTGCTAAACTTCCATTATACCGGAAATGCTTTCATTTGGGATGTTAGCAACCTTCATGTAGTCCTTTCCATAAGTACCCACTGCTTTTCTAGAAATAATTCTAATCAGAAAGATATCGGGTGGGGTGGGGGAACGAATGTCAACAATAATCATCTGATTCATATGAAATGAATGAATGATGCACCCCCCCCTAAAAAACTGAATGAATGATGGTAAAAAAACTGAATGATGGTAAAAAAACTGAATGAATGATGGTAAAAAAAACTGAATGAATGATGGTAAAAAAAAATGAATGAATGATGGTAAAAAAAAAATGAATGAATGATGGTAAAAAAAAACTGAATGAATGATGGTAATAAAAACTGAATGAATGATGGTAATAAAAACTGAATGAATGATGGTAATAAAAACTGAATGAATGATGGTAATAAAAACTGAATGAATGATGGTAATAAAAACTGAATGAATGATGGTAATAAAAACTGAATGAATGATGGTCAACAACAATTAATCTTTATCTGGATAAAAGAGCTGCTAATGGGTCAAAATTGAAAAAATGTTACTGGGGGGGGTGTCATCGAATTTTTATCTGTTAACTTTCACTACTGCACATGCACGAATCCTTTACATGACAGCTTCCTAATATTAAGAATTAGGTTTGAAAACATATTTTAAAGATCGTTGTAAGCTGGCCTAGTAGTTATCATTATCACCACCATCTTTAGGTTTTGATCTTAGCTTGATTACTTTTTTTTTATTTTACTTACAAAGAATGAACTGTAAGAATTCGTGTTCATAGTCTTGTGTTAAATCGAGTTTCTATTTCATGCTCTTATGTTTTAATACACAAAACGAGCTATAACTGTTTTACAAGAAGTGTACTGTTTAGAAAAAACATAATACAAAAGGAATTTAACATTATGTTTAATGCCGGATACATCTGCTAGTATTATAATAAAATCGATGTCGATTCTAATTCGATCTGAACTTTATGCTTAGTTTCTGAAACTTTCGAATTCAAGGTTAATGTTTAAGAAAAAAAAATGGATTTTATTTGGTGTTTGACCTTCAGAGTCTTAATATTTATTAAAAGCATTTAAAGGCGTTTATAAACCATTCTCGAAGTTTCAGCTCGTAGCGAGATATATATATATATATATATATATATATATATATATATATATGAAATAAAATGGAGGTGGAAGGACCTGGATACTCAACGTTTCGCCCGATTTATGCGGGCTTCTTCAAGAGGGATGGTCATTTCATATCGTCGGATTTAATCCAGCTCAACAATCATATATATATATATATATATATATATATATATATATATATATATATATATATATATATATATATATAATCAGAAATTAGAAGAAGGCGAAGTAACTGTCTTATAATTTTGAACAAAATAAAATGTTTACTTTAGTAGTTTATGTTCGTGACAAAAATAAACAGATCAAAGGTCATTGTGTATCATTTCAAAATATTTTTTACAATCATATCAATTAACATTTTATTTAATCTCCATATTAAGTGACATTTTGAAATTCATTTCCCCTCCCCTTTTTTCTTATTATTTATTTTATTAGTATTATTATTATTTTATTTATTTTATTTTTTTTGCATGACTCTGCTCTCTTCTAATGCCCAATAGTATTTGGGCCTTTTTTCACCTAGTGTCAAAGATGTCAGTCTGTTCCCTTTCTGATTGGTCCGTTGCGTTTATAGCTAAATATACATAAGCTAAATCTCGGAACGATGCTTACATTTTAACTTGAGTGAAGTGATTAGAAATCATGGCGACTCAACTGATGGAAAGATCGGATTATTTTACAATGCAACCACAACCGGCTCTTTTGCCATCAGCACCAAACGAAGAGCATATCGAATGGGGAATGTCACCAACTAAAGGTATTGTTCAAATTGTTTAATTATAAAAAAATGTTGGTGCTTGGCCAACTTTTCTTTAAAGAAAAAAGTTTTGTCCAGGGAATTCATTTCATTTGTCTTGGAACGGTAGTGATGTCTAGCCACATTGATAAAAGTGGAATCAATGTAAAGTCCAACAGACCCCATCTATTCCAATAATGATAGCCCTAAAGCTTAATTTATAATTTTGTTACAAATATTTAAAAATTATTTGGTGCTTGTCCAGAATTCTACCTAATTTTTTAAAAAAATATTTGTACAGGTCTGTGGCAAAACGAAAATGTCATATTCCAAAAATCACAAATTTATAGTAGTTTTTGTTTTATATAGAAAATCTTTAAGGATTTTAAACTGATTTACTATTAATTGTAGCCATTATAAGGCTGATTTTGATCTCTATTTCTGGGGAGGTTGTTAAGTGGCAATTAACGAGTGAATTTTAAAGATTGTGAACCGAAACGTACTATCTTCATTTTCTCATAGAATTCGATTTTCTTAAAAAAAAAAAAAAAATTGATCAATTTACATAATTTTTGGTATGTGATGTTTTCGCTCCATGACGCATGCGTATATGTAGGTTTTTCTGAAAAGTTTCACACTTCCAATACTTTTGTCATTGAAATCGGTAAAATAGCCCATCTTTCAATCAAATCAATTGATTGCTTGCTTTAGTCGGGAACCCACCGTGGTGCACCAGGATGAAGCTTCATATGCCTCTACATTACACTTGTAGTCTACATTGCACTGTAGAGAACCTACTGCCGATTTTATAAAATTATTTTTATATAATGACTTAAAGTTTGAAATGCAAAATTCAAGTTCATAGTTCAATTGTGCTCTAAGCAGAAACATTTATTTCAAACACACCACTGTCTTATCAAAGAACCTACTATTGATTTTATATGCCAGATCCTTCTGCTTATGCAGTGATAAAACTTTTCGAATACACTCGTGTTAAGCTGTATCAGGGTGTTAACTTTGGTTAAAATTGGACTGTTCCTTTTTTTTTTTTTTTTTTTAAAGTTTTTTTTACTATCTATACTTATCAGATGCATTCTGATACAAAACCTAAGAACACTCTCAGATACATAAAGTACATTTGTATGACATTTCAAAACAATCGGTTCCTATGTTTTGGAGACCATAGGGAACAAATTTGCATGTTCACACAGTGCTTTATATATCTCCTATATAATAATTTGACTGCAGAAATTCCCCTCTTTACCAAAGGGTCGTAGGTTTACAACATCAGATGCTACATACAAATTTATTACATTTAGCCTATTAGCCACTATTATATGTAGCTTTCGACCACCATTACAGACACATTCAGCCGTGATATTAAAATGCTACATTGCGTCTGACAAGCATCACAATCACATCTTAAGAGGAAGGAGTCCCTACTTTTCTCTCTAGATATTTAGTCCTACCACTACTACCAGTTGTCACCGGGTCCTATTCTATATATATATATATATATATATATATTTATTTTATTTATTTATTTATTTTTTTTATTTATTTATTTTTTTTTTTACATGGGGGTCACCACTTATCAAGGCACGAAGGCCACTCAGGGATAAGAGTTATTGCGTGTACAGTAATCATTAGTATTGGGGGTTTTGATAGTGTCTTACTTAAGGGGGCGGTTTGCCAGGAGTTTGTTTATGTTGGACTTGAAGATGTCCAAGTTCTAGTCAGGGGGGAAACAGGCAAGCGGCAGAGAGTTCCACTGGCGTGCAGTTCTAAGAAAGAAGCTTTGCTCATGGAATGTACATTTGGATTTTGGCACAGATAAAGAGTGGGGAAAATTGACAGTAGTTTCAGCCAAACGGATGTTTCTCGTGAAAGATTGGTGAGGGGGGACGAGGAATTGGAGCTCAGACGAGCACCTGCCATGGAAATAATGATAAAACAGACAGGCTCGCAATGTCTCTTCTGTGGGAGAGCGGTTGCAGGGAAGAGAAAAGAGCATCCCCCACTAAACCACGAAGTCTATTTTGTACTCTGTCAAGCAGGATAGGCTGTTTTTAGCAGCTCCTGCCCAGATGTGGCAGCAGTACTCCATCCTTGGATGTACTTGGCTTTTATACAGATAGAGAATTGCATTAGTAGTGAGATATCTTCTGGAGCGGTAGAAGGATCCCACCATTTTCCCAGCATCCCTGGCAACAGATTTGATGTACGTGTTCCATTTCAGATCAGGAGTAAGGGTCAAACCCAGAAGCTTGTCAAAACATGGAGCCTCCCCAAGACGAGAGCCATCCATTTCAATTGATGCCAGATGGAGATCAGAGCGTTGATTATGTAAAGATAGAAGCTTGGTTTTGGATGAATTAAGTGACCAGCCACCTCTTCCCCCATTGCACCACGCGCTCAAGATCAGAGGAGAGAGAATTTGAGAGAACTTTGTCATTTACGGCCTTTGATGTGTTGCCATAGATGGTTGTGTCATCAGCATAGATGTCAACGAATAATTTATGTGTTTTGGGAGATCATTGATGTAGATCAGGAAGAGTTGGGCCTAGGATGGACCCCTGGGGGACTCCAGCATTAATACTGTGGGCTTCTGATTTCTGCCCAACAACCACTACTCTCATGAACCTATCAGAGAGAAATGATTCAATGATTGAGAAAACATTTCCAGTTATACCGTAGCTGGAAATCTTGTGAAGTAGGCCCTTATGCCATACCTTATCGAAGACCTTCGATATGTCAAGAGCAATTGCCCTAGAAAGGAAATCTTTGTCAAGAGATTCACTAATCCTATGAGATATAACCGTTAGCACATCTTCTGTAGATCTTGCAGAGAGGAAACCATATTGCATGTCACTAAGAAGGTTGTTTCTGTTGCAGTGGTTGACTACTTTATTTAATATGGATTCCAACAACTTACTCATGACACACAGGAGACTTATTGGTCTGTACTTAAATACAAGGCATACTGATGAGGTTTTCCAGGGTGTTGGAAAGCACTTCTCCTTAAGGCAATGCTTAAACAGTTTTGTAAGTATGGGGGCAAGTTCTGGTTGGAGCTTTTTCAGCACTATAACTGGAATGCCATCAGGGCCAGTTGCTTTACTGGAATCAAGATTCTTGATTAGCTTGGCGACCTCACGCACAGATATTTGTATGTTGCACAGCGTGTTGTCTGTTATAGGAGGAAATATAGGGAGTTGGTCATTGTCGCATAGGATAGAATTAGCTGCAAAGTTCTTGGCAAATAGTCTGGCCTTGTCTGATGCTGACGAGATGACCTCAAGTCCATTGATGATAGTTGGGATAGAACGCACGCTTCTGTTCAATATCCTGTTTGCTATTTGCCAAAACTGGTGGGAACCAAGCTCCTGCTCAGCTACTTTGGATTTAACGGACTGAGCATATAGCTCTCTTGCATTTTACAGTGGTTGCTGGCAGTCCTGAAAGCAGCTTTAGTCTCAGTACATCTATTATGTTGGTAACTATGGAAAAAGTGATTTCTGTGCGCAGCACATTCAGGGGAGAACCATGGCTGGCTGTTAGGTTTTTGTTGGAATTTTTGGATGGTATGAATCTGTCTATGCCTACAATTAACAATTCGGTCAAGTTTGATACTATAGAGGACACATCCTTTTTAAACATGAAATGCAGAGATAAATCAGATATGAATGTACAGAAGCTATCCCACTCAGCCATAGAGTATTGATATACAGTACGGTGGAGAGGTACGTCTGAAGACTTATTACATTTCATTTTTATCTTAACTGCTACAACAGTGATCAGAGGATCCCAGAGGAGATAGAACGAAACATGAACACAGCTCAGGGGAAGTTGTGAGGAAAAGGTCTAGTAGGCTTGCATATTGACCGGGTGTATCGGGCACACGTGTGGGTTCATGAACAATCTGAGTGAGGTTATTGGCAATGGCAAAATCATGACAAAACCTCCCCTTCGTCATCGGTTTTATTTGAGTGGGTCAGCCATTCCACATTATGGACATTGAAGTCACCGCAAATGTGAATGTTAGCCGAAGGATGAGCAGACAGGATGTGGTCAATTTTCTCAGATATGCTCTTAAAGATAGTAACCCCACTATAGTGTGATTACATCCTCTGTAACTGGCTAAGACAAACATAAACATAGCATGTTCTTTCCGATTTCTGATTACTAAATAATGACTCCCTAGCAATATTCTGCAGTTTCTAAATATTAATTTCTAGATAAACGAACACTTCTAAAAGTTTACAAAAATGGTGCCGCTCTCTACATGAGGCACTAGCGCTAAAAAAAAACAGTTTAACCACTCATAAACATAGTTATATACTGATCACCTTAATTACTGGAAACACAAGTAAACAACTTTACATGCATAACGTCTTTCTTGCTTGAACGTACGAAAAACTCACAAATATGTAAACACAGGAATGGTTTGGGAAAGTACAAAAAAAAAAAAAAAAGAAAAAAAGACTGTCTACTCTGACAGCCGTTCTTCACATCAGAATGTTGGGAGAGGTGTCTATTCCGTACGCCGTTCTTAAGATGTGCAGATTGGTCATGTCTATTCCGAAAACCGTTCTTAACATGGGGAGTTTGGAATGTCTATTCCAAACGCCGTTCTTAACATGACAATACTCAAAGAAGTGAAGTGAAAAAAGTCGTAATTGTTTTACACGTTAAAAATATAAGACGACATAAAACTGAATTTCCTTCAATACTATTAGTGGAAGAGTTGAAAATAAGACTTGAACAACAAACGGAAACGGCTAGAACTGCTACCACTGATTTTGATCACTCTAAATAGTTCATATACCGTGAGAATCTAAAGTTTCTGTTTTTATTTTCTATTTTATTCTAATCGACCATTTTTCCTAATTTTATTAATTCATACTGTTTTACGCATTCCCTTAATTGCTTTTCTTAGATTCAAACAGTGCCAGTTGGTTTATTGCCCCAAACCAGCACTGATCGCTAGTGAAAGCCAGATTATTTCATTTCGGCAATGCCCGCCAGTGTCCACACTTGTTCAGGGACGGCAGTGGCCACCAGCAACACCCATAGTTTACTTTTTTGTGTGTGTGTGGGGGGGGGGGGTAGGCTTCCACTGACAACGCCGATTAACGGGTCCTGCTAGTGTTATATATATATATATATATATATATATATTAATAAATGCGTACATGTTTCTGTAACCACTCGTTTTAGGGAGACTACGTCTTCAGGCCAAGAATTTCCCTCAAGATAGAAAACCATGCTCTTATATCACTTACAAATATAGAATATTATCTTAGATTAGGGAGGGGGATGCAGAAGTATCTCATTTGGGGTAGGGGGGTTGGTCTACGGGAGTATAAATAAGAACATGCCGCTGATCTATGTATTTCTCTCCTGCTTTTATTTAATCTCATCTTAACTTCCATAGGGACAATTTTTATTCTTTTTATAACCTTAAAATTAAGTATCCATTCTCCGGTATACTATTACAAAATACTTAAGTTCGCCAATTTAACGTCAGTAACCACGGTCAACTTCTAAGGCGGTCAACAATTCTAAATGGCCACCCAGTAGGGACAAAACGATATTTCTAAGTTTTACACACGCATATTTCGAAAGTATACATACACGCAAATACACAGGTGTAGATGCACAGATTTACTATATTTCTTCATACATACATATAAAAATATTTAAAAAATATAAGATTACAAAATATAAAAATACAGCATATATATGCATACACATACACACATGCATACATCTACGTACATATACACATCTATATATTTACACACATACATACATACAAGCATACATACACACACAATGTATACACTTATACACATACACACAGATATATATATATACACACACACACATATATATATATATACACGAAAAAAAAAAACTATTAGACACAAAACAGAAGCTAAGCTATGATTTCATTTTTCTAGATAATCAAGTTATTTAGCATAAAATTTTCCATTAAGTTTACATATATAGCAGAAACACACATACGCTCTCACATAAAGTCCCATCCATGCGTAGAACACCTACATACTCCTCCAACACACAATTTACATATAAATCTACATACACACACACACACACATATATATATATATTATTTATGCAACCGCTCTTATTTCTCTCTAATGGTTAATGTATATATTGACCCTTACATATGGTAATATCAATATGCACTGATATTTCCATTCAGATATAAATACCGACATACCCGTAAGTATATGCCGCAATAAGACATACACACTCGTAAAAAAACAAAGAAACACAGAACTGTAAAATACGTACGAAATCCTGTGCGTCAAAATGGAATATAATTTCATCTTTTGTATAGTACACATCACAAAATCAGAATACACGCACGTGTATATACAAACCTTCACAGAACATTTTCAAAACAAACACGTTAGTCACTAGACATATACGTGGGTAGATCTGCAATCAAAATATTTGTATATCAAATGTCTAAACCTATATGCATACATGTACAACTATATATTTATACCAAAGTACATAATTTCATAACCTGCACATTTCATACACGCATACGTCTTAAAGGTACTTATATAAAATTATCCTCAACATACATACAGACATAGCTGTCATTAATCATTGCCCGGTCATAAAATATGCTTGTAGCCGATATATATTAATGATTTCAAAAGTTAAAAATACGACTAGCTAGAATCGAAACCAAAACATTTCGCGCTCCAGCCTTATTCGTTACCACCTGAGCTAAAAAAAAAAGAAACAAAAAAAACTCGAATAGTTAATCAACATTAACATATAAATGTATATTTGCGCATGCATATAGAAGCACTTTAAGTTGACTTACGTCTGCAAAGTTCCAAATCTTTTTTCATTTTTTTTTCCAATTTTTACCCTAAGCAGTTAAAAACCAAACTGAATTTGTTCCACGGGTCCATAATCTAACTGACAGTAGTTTGGTAAAGACTATTCTTAAGGCAAAATCACTTATATATGCACAATGTACAACCATCTAATTAGGTTAACCCCTCATTCGTCTTTCCAGAAATTATGCATTCATTTCATATTCTTTCAAACTTTCTCATATTTTTTACCGGCTTAACTGTTTATCTCAAATTAGCCTAAAAGGTTGCTTAATCTCTACTCTTACCACGACCTAATAGTTCATGACATAAAAATGCCATGAACACTGACTTTTTTTACTGTTCTTCTGTTATCCATTGTATATTGGTCCCTCAGTTTATCAGAGAGGGACCTATGTTTTCAGTGTCTTCCATGCATCCGGACTATTGCCAAATAATTGTCCCTTAGTTTTTCCTGAAATTTTGTCACAAATTGTATTTCATTAAATAGATGTGCACAGTAAAAAAAATTCTTTTGCAAAAATTCCCGTTGTGTCCCCAGGGGTTCAAAAGAGGTCAGAAATGGCCAAAAATGACCCGTTTTGCCCCCTAACTTTTTTGTGGCTCTTTTTTCATATTTCTCAACAAAAACATGTCTGACTATGTAGTGGTTTTTCATGGTGGTCAACTCAAATATACATGTGTTAAGGCCTGAAACTGCGCTGTTTTCCATTTACACTGGGATTCGATGTATCCAGGGGCTTAAAGAGGTAAAAAATGGCTAAAAATGACAGGTTTTGCTCCATAGCGTTTGATCCATTCATCAGATTTTCCTGAAACTTGGCCAAAATGTGGAGGCCATTGTTAATATTAATTCAGTATGGGTGACACTGGCAAAATTCTAGTTCGCATTCCTCTGGGACTTTTAGGTTTAAAAAAAAACATGCCTTTTTGAAGCTCTTTTTTCATATTACTCAAAAACTTGATATCTATGTCTATTTAGTGGTTTTCCATGGTGCTGAATCACAATATACACATCTTAAGGTATGAAACTGCACCATTTGTCCATTTTCATTGGGATTCAGCTTTTCCAGGAGCTCAAAAGGGGTCACAAATGCCCCAAAATCGCAAAAATGACACTTTTTACGCCATAACTTTTGCCCCATCCATTAGTTTTCTAAAACGTGAAAATGTGAAGGCAACGTTAACCCTTCACACTTCTCACATTCATCATTTCTTCACTCTTTTTGTGGTGTCATCACACATGCACGGCAATCAAAATAGCTGCTCCCAGTTTTATGGAATGAAAGAAAAGTGGTTTCGTAATTCTCATATACTCACTTTATTATTAAACTTTATATTTCCTTTAGTTTTTCTTTCATTTTGCATTTTTAACAAAAATACTAACATTATCGATGCACTCCAAAGAAATTACGCTCATGCTAATTGAGATTATTTGAATATAACATTGTGTGTATTTGATAACAAAATGTATATAATTAATATTGTCGTTGATTAAACTAGAAAAAAAAACACTGACAGTGTATCTCTAAGATGAAATTAATGTTGTCCTTGATTAAATAAAACAGATCTGCGACTATCTAACTGCAATAGAACAGATTAAAACTTTACATTTCTTTTATGTACATACACGGAGGATTCATTTTGAATAGAACTTTAACATATGCGGATTATAATCTTTATAATATGCGAATATCTTTGTATCTCATATAGAAATCAAGTGTTAGCTCTAGGGAGTGGGCCGCCTTGATTTTTGAACTTCGAATGAAGTAAAATTAAACGAAATATGCATACCATGCCCGATATGTTCCAAAAGTAAAATTTGTTTGCAACTCAAAGCTCGAAGATGGTCCTGGATATGACCTTAAACTATATTCAGTGATGGGGGCCCCAGCTTGCAGGCTTTGGGGAGTGTGGAGCCACCCTTTAATTGCCATTACTCCCAGGTCCACTCTGACCCAGAGTGATAGTATCTGTTAGGGTCCTAACTATGGGTTAAATAGAAACCGACTTGAAAACAAATATATTCTATTAAAAAAATTTTCTTCAAAATCTTTCGATTCGGCATTAAATAACCTGAAAAGGGTTGATATGCCGTAAACCAACCAACCAACCAACCAACCAATGCTTCAGAATTTATTTTTCAACATGGTCATCACCATTTTTCAAGGCACTTTTGCTAGTGATGAGCTGATGACAGATGGGCGTCCACTTTGAAATCGAACCCATTACCTAACTGTACTGACATCAAATCTGTAAACGTTCAACAGGCGCCAGTGAATGTTGATCAGTTCAATTTATTTTGCATGGAGCCTGATGCATCTCTGCACAATCATCATGGCTTGCTTTCTTGGATCCTCACACCATCAATATCTGCAACAGATGAAACTTTCATGCCATGAAAGCATAAGTTCAAACATCATTACAATGCAATTTGTAGTTCCTTTTGATCCATTTGGGTGGAATATAAAAAATAGGAAGCATTACGCCCTAGCTGTGTGTGTATTTTAGAAGCACGGTTTTAACCTAGAAAATAACTATTTTATTCATTACAATGTTTAAATAAGAATATAGATGCTAAAATCTTTAAGTGACACCCCCTCCTCCCACCCACCCCAAGTGCAGTTGGGTGTTGGTCTTAACTCCACGAAAAAAAAAAATTTTTTTTTTTTTTCCAAACTAAACATTTTTATTTACTTTTGATATTTTTTTTCCTTCAAAATGTCATGTTATTGTTTTGGTTTTATTTGGTATTTAAAGAGTTTAAACATTATTGCCTTTTTTTTTTTTTTTTTTTTTTTGGATGACATTTTCATTTGGTTTCATTACCTCCACCGAAGTGTGTGTGTGTACATTCTTGTGGGTGTGTTTTTATATATTTGTTTCTGCACGCACGCACATACACACACACAATTTTTTTTGCATAATTTTGTATATTATGCGCACACACTTGCGAATGTGCACCCTTCATCTAAAATAACAGGAAAAAAATGTTTCACCTGGGTGCCCGGCTTTGCCCAAAGGAGCAAAAAAAAAAAAGTGGTAGTAAGCAGGCAGGTTCGAAACCGTACTGCCAAGGAGGAAAAAAACGTGAAAATAAAAACGTTACGTCTTTGCTGTTGCGCTCATCGCTAAACCGGAAGTGGCGAGGGTTTAAATTAAGGCTAGTCAATCAAAAAGAGGGGATGACTTTTGAAAATATCGGCGAAAAAAGCGACCCCTCCATGTAGAAAAGTGCCCAATTGAGGGTGAAGGAATTAATGTTTTTAGCCAATTTTTTTATATTTGTCATCCGAAGAGTCGACTTCAAAGCGTTACCCCTCCTGTGAAAATCCGTCGTCTCTGTCAAGTTATATATATATATATATATATATATATATATATATATATGCGCACACACACACGTTTAAACAGACAGGTGAGATTTATATTATAGATAACATCTCAATCAAGTGAACAGAAAAAAACAAAAACCTCTCAAACTAAGGAAATGCATTTATTTCTGGAAATCTGTTTTATCTGATCATCGCTTTCCGTTTTCTGGATATTATAAAAAAAAAAAAAATAAAAAACCCTGGATCCTCCAAAGCATAGGGATCACTTTATCCCTGCTATAATAAGGAAATGCTCTGCTGAGCTTTCTTCTTCAAATTCTATAACAAAGACCTTGCCGGATCTTCCTTCCCTGATAAGTGGAAAATTGCCTCTGTGGTACCAGTTTTCAAGACCTCTGAAAGAAATGACCTGCAAAATTGTCGTCCAATAAGTTCTTCATCTGGTCTTTGCTCAAATCTTTGAATCATTAATCAATCTAGCAATGGTTAACTATCTGGAATACGCTCAACTTCTTTCTGACGAACAATATGAATTTAAACAATTCTCATTCTACAATGTGCATATGTGCGCACGATACAAATCACTCTATTAGTGGCGTTGTATCTGGCGGTCCACTATGGGTCTACAGTGCGTGTAAAGGAGTTACTCTTCCCCTCTCTACAGATATCCTAACGGTCATCTCTGACCGGATACCATGCACCGGATAAGGCAGGTAAACTTATGGCGATAACGCTGGATATATCCAAAGTATGATATTGTGATTTTCAGGAAGTAAAAATTTATTTTATCTAATTTACATGAATGTTTGTGATGTGTCAGAAACATGTAAACTAGATGACAAGACTGAAGCCACTCTTTCTTTAAACACTGGGATTCAGAAATATTAGTGGTTGCGTCAACATAGAGTAACAAGGTGAGAAAAAGACAAAAAAGAAAAATAATCTTGCATTAATTTTCTTTAAGCTGGAATTATGAAAGTTTTTTTTTGGGGGGGAGGGGTTAACACTGACAGAATCGAGCAAAAACTTGGATCAACACAAGTGGCATGGTCTCGATCTGTGCAATGAATGCTCACCTGCATAAAAAGTGAAGGAGTCAAACTACATGCAATGAGAGTAATAGACAGAAATTTAGTGATATATTATTTGACTACAAATTAGGATGATTTAGATCAATTAAAATAGACTCTTAAAAAAAGAAAAGCATAGCTCTATCCCAAAATTAAGGAAAATTTTAACATGTATTTTGTGTGATTAAAAGATATAGTAAAAGCCTTGGGATAATAAATGTAAACTCAGCTTTGACATGATCGTTTTCAAATCTAATGTAAACAAATTCATGCTAAGCTGTTCCCTTAATCAAGTTTTGCTCAATCTCCACGATTACAAATCCTCAGTGTTGTTTAACTACCCACCTGACACTCGTTAACCTTTATCCTTGAGTGGCCTTAAGGCCCTGATAAGTGATTTCTAGTAAACATGGCATGCTGAACCACAGTTCACATAGTCTCCAAACACAGCGAGTAGCACAACACATAACTTTTCTATATCTCGCTCCCTATCACAGATGGTTACATTCCCAACCCGTTTCTCTGATCAGCAAGAACACACATCACTTCTAGATGTGTTTTTGACCACAGTTCCTGATGATTGTATAACGAATGCCGACAGCCCACTTGGGAACGCTGATCATGCAGTGATAATGGTTGAAATCGCCCTAAACTCTAGAGTCAAAACTAAAGAGCCACTGCTCAAAACGAGATATTATAAAAAGGCTGACTGGGAAGCCATCAGAGATGCTCCATGGGAAAATGTTTTTTCTCTTCCTGCTGAACAGTGTGCAAATGAGACCACTGAATGGTTCAAAACAGCAATTGAAGCACATGTCCCCATGCAGAAATTCTATAGCAAGCCCCACTCTCCCTAATGGTTTACTTCGACTTGCGCAATTGCCATGGCTCAAAGGCAGCATGCATACCGCAGATTTAACCGACATAAGTCCAGCTCAAACAGACAGATGTACATAGAAGCTAGAAGTAACATTAAGAAATAGCGACAGCTAAAAGAGAATTTACTAAAACCACTAAAAAACGCATCGAAGCACAGAAATTAGAAACTCATGACTTCTGGAAAATCTACAACAGTGTAGTAAATAATGAGCAATCAACAATTCCCCCACTAACCAACAATCACGAGGTTGTTTGCTCAGAAACTGAGAAGGTTAATATGCTTGCCAGTCGGTTTGCCTCAAACTCCACACTGGACCCTCTCAACCACTCCCTACCTAACTTTCCTATGCGGACAGACGCCAGGCTAGACGATCTGAAAATCACCCCTGTTCAGGTGCATGCTATCATAAAAAACCTTGACACTTCAAAAGCATGTGGACCCGATCTCATCCCAACTGTGCTATTAAAGAAGTGCTCAGCTGAAGTAGCTCCAGTTCTCTCCAAACTCTACAACAAATGCCTTAATGAAACTTGCTTTCCGGGCTGTTGGAAAACTGCTTCTGTAGTACCAGTATTCAAGAATTCTGTCGAAAGAACGGACCAATTAAATTATCACCCCATTAGTCTCCTCACACTTTTTGCCAAAATATTTGAGACCTTAATTAACCATGCTCTAGTCTATCACCTTACAGATGCTAAACTTCTGACTGACGAACAATATGGATTTAGACAAGCCCGTTCCACAGCAGACATCTTAACTGTAATCTCTGAACGTATATACCACTCACTGGACAAAGCCGGGGAGGGCAGACCGGTAGCTCCATATATATCTAAGGCTTTTGACAGGGTATGGCATGAGGGTCTCCTCAGGAAAATTAGATCATACGGTATCACTGGTAGAATACTAAACTTAATTAAATCTTTAGATAAGAGAAAAATCCAGGTTGTCCTCGACGGTTGTACATCTAAACAATGATATAAATGCGGGAGTGCCCCAGAGGTCTATCTTTGGACCTCTGTTCCTAATATTCATAAATGACTTCCCTGACAAAATTGCCTCTGAAATGGGTATATATGCTGATGACACCACACTCTATAACAGGCATGACAGGAAAACAAATGAACACACATCTAAAGAAATGTCAGAAACACTAGAGGATGACCCCCAATCTGTAGTAGAATGGGGACAAAAATGGATGGTCACATTCAATGCTGCCAAGACTAAACTAGTTTCCTTCAATAATTACAAGAAACCTTCTCTACCACCAATAGCAATGGCCAAAGACACTTTATCTGAGAGTACACCTTTCAAACTGCTTGGCCTAACGTTCACAGGAAACATGAGTTGGAACAATTACATTGAAAGCATTGGCAGGGCCACTGCAAAGAAGGTAGGCTCTCTCTACTGTGCTAGAAAACTACTAACACCCGAAAGAATCCTGTACCTCTATAAGGCCACCATTCGCTCATGTATGGAGTTTGCTGTCATGTTTGGGCTGGTGCATCTGCTACTAGTCTCTTACTCCTAGACAAGGTTCAAAAGAGTCGCAAATCTGATAGGCCCTGAACTGGCATCTAAGCTTCAACCACTGTCCTATCGACGAAATGTTGCATCCCTCTGCCTGTCCTAGAAGTATTTTAATGGAGAATGCTCTGACGAACTGCAAGCACTTGTGCCCCACGATGTAAACACCCTCAACAACCCCGACAGGCAGCTAAATCTCACCCCCACACAGTAGAGATCCCTAGATGTATAAGATCTTTCTACTCCAGTAGTTTCTTCCCCAGAACCGCTAGACTTTGGAATTCCATTCCAGGTCCCTGCTTCCCCAACTGTACTGACGTGCAGAAGTTCAAGTGTAACGTGAACCGACATTTTGCTGCGCAAATCCCCACATAGTACCCCAGTAGATATTACCCCTAATAGTAGCCCCCTACACCAAAGTGGAAATGTGCCTTGTTTGGGGTGAAATTGTAATTTAAAAAAAAAAAAAAAAGTTAGGTTGGTGCAAAAGTTTTTTGCTGATTTTAAAATTTCATCTTGAAAATAAACTATTTTTGAAAAATCTTTATTCATAACATTTCATCTGTGTAACTTGATTCCCTCTACCAACGAGTTTATAAATGCTTTACTTGTAAAATTCTTTAGGTTTTGATGTTAAATATGAATCTCACTGATGCTCAATCACTTCAGGTGATGTTAACTTGAAGCCATCTAAATAATAAGTGATTATCCGAGGAGCTAAGTCGTGAGAATATGCAGGATGGGGCAAGATTTCCCAACCAAATTCTTTTAGTAAATCTTTGATTAGTAGTACTGTTTAAGAACGAGCATTATCATGATGGAAGATGACTCCCTTTCTGTTGACTAACCATGTTTTCAGGTCAACATAGGTGAGAATGTAGCAGAAAAATATGAATGATCGTTTAATAAACGAAATAAGTCAAAATAAAAAAATTATAAATTAATCATTGCGATATGTTTATGTAATTTAGTAATTTCAACAGCCACGTAGCTCTCGCTTCCCTTATTTTGTCCTTTAGTCCTCACATTCCATGACCAAGAGGGAAAAATTGCTGTTTTCTGGGTAAGAATCTATTCCATCTAACACTTATCATTGGCAAGTTTTTGACCTTGAAGTATATATACAGTTTTCCTCTTTTTTTTTTTTTTTTTTTTTTTTTTTTAGCACCTTACATTAAGCCTTGTCTGGAGCGATTTTAATAAAACAAAAAACAATACGCATGGAATATAGTGGGTTTAAAATTCTACAAACCAGCAAGAACTTTTGCACAGACCTGATTTTTATTTCATTTTTTTTTTACAGACTTTTCATGCGATAATAGTTAATTGAAAATAAAACAATAAATAAAAGCAAGATGGCAATATTATCAAAGTTTTGAAGCTGTAAAAATTTTCCTTTCTCATTATTTCTTTATCATTTAATAATTAATACTCATTTTATTTTTAAATAGATGTGTTTAAACAAGATCAAAACGTTTATCGGCGTTTATCAGTCAATAGACTTTGACATAAATGGCGTTCTAATCTCTGCTTGTTCGAGCTGTTTCGTTACGATCCGGTCCTGCTATACGTGAAAAATTCAATTTCTGATCAAGTGTCGGTATAAACTTTATCTCGAGTGTTTTGTCATTATGTATGACTTGTGCACTAAATTGACTTTCTACCATGTTTTGTTTTTTAAGACCCCCCCCCCATCAACCACGGTAGAAATATTTTCAGACGTACAGGAAGTTTCTTTTTCTTTTTTTTTTTTTTTTTTACATAGGCATCACCACTTATCAAGGACCAGAGGCCACTCGAGGAGAAGGGTTAAAGAGTATACAGTAGACAATTGGACAATATAGTAATCGTTAGTAATGGAAATTCGGTAAAATTGTTAACTTAAGTGGAACGGTTCATCAAAAACTTGTTTACATTGGACTTGAAGGCAACCATATTATAGTCAGCTGGAAAGCAGGTAAACAGAAGACAGTTCCATTGGCGTGCACTTCTAAGAAATAAACTTTGTTCATGGAATTTAGGTTTAGGCACAGATAAAAAGTAGGGGAAATTATTGATAGTGTTTTCAGCTAGTGTTTCTCGTGAAAGTTTGGTAAGGGGGACCATAAATTGGAGCTCACACGAGCACTTGCCATGAAAATAACGATAAAATAGACACTCGCGAACATCTCTTCTGTGAGAAAGAGGTTGCAGGGAAGAGAAAAGGGCAACCCTTACAAAACCACAAAGTCTATTTTGAACTCTATCAAGGCAGGGTGTTCTTTTTAGCGGCTCCTTCCCAGATATGGCAACAGTACTCCATCCTTGGATGTACCTGACTATTATATAGATAGAAAATTGCATCAGCAGTGATAGATCTACTGGATCGATAGGAGCCCACCATTTTTCTAGCGACCTTAGCAACAGATTGTGTTCCATTTCAGATTAGGAGTAAAGGTCAAGCCCAGATGCTTGTCAAAACATGAAGCCTCCTCAAGACGAGAGCCATTCATGTCAATTGATGCCAGATGGGGATCAGAGCGTTGATGATGTAAAGATAGAAACTTGATTTTAAATGCATTAAAAGTAACCAATCACCTCTTTCCCCATTGTATCACATGCTCAAGATCGGAGGAGAGAGAATTTGAGAGAACTTCGCAAACCAGAAACCCTTACCTATAATATATTTCTGGATTCCGTTCTGTGTTGCAGAAACTATTGCATTTTTGCATTCTTCAAGCTGGTAGTTGGCCAGTGAGCTAATCTTTCCTAAGTGAGGCAGGTCAAGAATTAAGCAGTTTTGCGATTTAACTTAGTCGCAACAAAGTAATAAAATTCATGTTTCCCCAAACAGGGAAATTAATTCAAAGATCCCATTAAAGGGATAAGCCACAGAAGACCTATATTCCGAAGAATGCTTCCACAGAAAGACGGAGCGGGAAAAATTATCCCATTGGGTTCTAATAGAAACGTGAAGAACGTGTCTTAAAACTGGAACTGATTTGATGCAAAACTTCCAAGACGCTCAACTCTCGTGAGTCTTTGATAAAAAAACGACTGGAAGTACTTCCGACTATGCAAATTTTTACACCTCTTTCCCACTAGGACAGCCGAGTTAGGGATTGGTCACTTGCTCTTAAAAAAAAAAAAACAATCAATTGAAATTGATGTGAACATGTTCTGTGTGCGTTCACTGGATAGGTCAGAAGTGTTCTTTCGGGAAATTAATAATTCAGTGATGTTGCTGCATAAGGTTTGCGGGTGATATGAGAAAAATAAAGTATTCAAAATATTTCTTATCTTAAATTTTATTACATGAGTCATTTTGTGTAAAAAGTTAATTTATTTTACCCATCAAAACTCGAGAAATTCACGGTTAAGGTGTTTAAGCATTCAATGAATAAAAAGATCAATATGGCTGTCCACTTGCCATTTCGGAGTCTAATAAGCAGCCTTGACCTTGCGATAAAAAAACTAAGATAGTCAAACGGAACGAATCGATGGGACTTCGGTAAATCTGATTAGCTTGTATGTGGTAAGAACAAGTGTCACATGAATTTCATGAGGATTAGAACAACTTTTTTTTTTTTTTTTTAAACTTATTTATAATAAATTTTTCTTCTATACTTTAGAATGACAAATAATTTAAGCAACTTTTAAACATTTATTAAATAAAATTTAGTTTTAATTTAAAATGAAAAATAATTTATGTAGAATAAATGCATTTTTGCCGATTTTATTTGTGCCACCCGCTGTCTCCACATAAATTAAGATATGAACAGATTCGCCGAAGTCCCGTCGATTCGTTTCGTTTGACTCAACCTTGGTTTTTTGATCGCAAGGTCAAAGCTGCTTATTGGTCAACAAATGGCAACAGGAAACCATGTTGATTTTTTTTTTATTCATTGAATGTTTACACTAGGGTCTGTCAAACGATTGTGAAAACTGGACCGCATGTTTCCGTGACGTTATATATGTGTAACTATACGAACTATGGAAAAGCAGAAGCGACTTGATGATTTTTTAAAACCTTTGTTTATCTTCAAACTACAATTAATAATTAATCTGTTATAATTTTGTTAGGTTTTAAGATTTACAGTTTTACGATTAATAATATAAACCTTTGTATATTAAATAAGAAATACGGTTTTACTAAATGTTCATTTGGTTACCTACGGGTTCCATATTTTGTTCGTAAAAAGAGACAAACAAAATATGAGGGGGGGGGCTACAAAATTCTTAATATTTGTACAATAATATTTTCAAATTGGTTTTAATCCGGCGATAAAATAGCTGACAAGAGTCATGTTTATATTAAACTTAATATTTAAAAAAAAAAAAAAAAAAAAAAAAAAAAATTAAACAATTAAAAATCTGTTGTAACGGAACATTTTGAAATAATGGAATTTTAATCGTTTTAATCTTTTAAAAATTAATGTTTACGAAGTTTCTTTTTCTTGGCAATTCAACTGATTATACTATATATTAATTCGAAAAAATGCTATTAAAAAACATTAAGTTTATATCAATTTTTTAATTGCAACTTCAAGGTAAATTTTTGTTCAATATGTGTATTTAAATTTTAAAATAAATATTTATTTATTTGGACTCGTATGTTTCATAATAAATAGAAATTTCCATAGATTTAAATATATTTTGTTCGAATTTCGAAAAAAATAAATATGGGGGGGGCACGTACTAAAAATATATTTTCCCTCGTATATTTTACAAAACTGCATTTTATATGTAATTTCATTCTAAAATGGATAAGTATCGAAATTTTCACGAAAATCTGACCATTAGTTGATTTTTGCTAGATTTATTAAATATGGGTATGTTTTCACGTTCGGAATGTCTACATGGAACGTTATTTTAAAGCACCAATTATGTAAACACGATTTTCGTCTCGCAATTTCATTATTTTCGTTCGATGAAAACAATTTTTTAAATGGCTGGTTTATTTTGCCATTCTTTTAAATGGTACAAAAGTTATACTGATAATATTAATTTATAAAGTTACATCGTATTACATATAGGACGGGGTAATTTTGTAGCGAATTTTGGCAGTCCCTAGTTTACACATTTTAACCGTGCGTTTCTAGAGTTTGTAGTGGACTGGTGGATATGTTATATGTATATATATTCCCCAGTCGTTAGGAAAAATAGGAGAAATGATTTGAATTGGGAAAGGAAAAATGAATTGCTTTGAGGAAGGAACGAACAACGCGTTTACTTGAATTAAACGAACTAGGATTTATTTCGTGAAGAAACAAGTGAAAGAAAAGGGTACTACACATGTTTAGTTTGGCGTGCGTCTCTCGCTGTTTACGGGTGGGAAGGAAGGTCTATTGTTGTATAGAGAGAGAGAATGAGAAAAGTCAATCCAGGCCATGGAGAGAGAAAGCATATAAAGTGTACTTATTGTCTGTTAGCTCGTGCTCCATACATAGTCGCAAGGGGACGTGTCGCGCGCGAGCGTGCGCCTCCCGAAAGGGAGGCAGCTGGTTAGCCGAACCTCTCAGCTCGAGAGCTGGTCCGAAAAAAGGGCTGGAAACAGCTTGTCTGTTGCTTTTATAATTGTTTCCGGTGGTCTTTTGCGCATGTATGCATTTCCTTTGAAAGGCAAGTGACGTCGTCCATCTGTGCGTACATGTGCGTACGTTAGCGTGTGTGTATACACGTGAATGTGAGTGTAAGCACGCGAACGTGAATATATGCGTGTGTGGGCGTGCGCGCGTATGTATGTGACAAGAAATATAGCTCGAGATGTGAACGCGTGTTTTTGTGTGAGACTAGGAAAGGCTTCCACAAGTTTCGAGGGATAAAGTAAATGAACGTTTTATTCCTCATGTTATGTTCAAGAAACATTTTTTATGCCTTATTTTTCTCATGTCACTCGCAAACCCTATGATGCGACATTATCAAAAATTCCACTAAAATTTAAGTTGTTATAAAATGAGGAACCGTTTCATAAACACTGCTTGTCAATTTTCAATTTTAAAACCGGACACCGTCGCCAATAAGACTTCTATCTTATCTATATATATATATATATATATATATATATATATATATATATGAGAAAGAAAATTAAAACTAAGTTGAACTTTACAATCAAAATTAATTGTTCGGCTGAATACTCCAACAACAATTCAAAGTCCTTATTCTGCGGAGTTTCAAAGAATGCTAGTCTTGTTATTCATCAGAGCATTCTTTGAAACTCGAGGAATAAGGATTTTTTTTTTTTTTTTTTTTTTTTTTTAGTATTCAGTCGAACAATAAATTTTTGATTGTAAAGTTCAACTTAGTTTTAATTTTCTTTCTCTTATAATAAATTTTACTCTATTGCGTATTGAGCTTTTACCATTGCATCTATCAGGTAAACACTACATCCTTTTGATTTCAGTATAATATATATATATATATATATATATATATATATATATATATATATATATATAACAAACTAATTAAACTAACAAGTTTAAACTTAATGTAAATTTTATTTGTCTGCACGAGTTTTTTTTTTTTTTCACCACAAATAAGGCATATAACCACTTGGACTGTTGATGCTCGACTTAACTCCACTCTTTTACCCCTACCCTGTAAAACATTCATAAGAACTCATCTAGCTATAACCACTGTAAATAATTTACCTTTTTCCATCTTTGTATCTAAAACAGAACTTCCTTAAGTAAAGTTTTGTTTCCCTTCCCTGTGGAACTCAATACCATAGGTCTCCGTCCCAGCTAACTAAAACAGTCATTTTCAAGTCAAATGTTAACAAATTATGACCAGTTAGAATCATCGATGTGTTGTTGCACTGTCTACCTGACACTCATTAACCTTTATCCTTGAGCGACCTTTGGACTTTTATTCTTGAGTTACGTTTATCCTAGAGTAATCTTTATCCTCGAGTGACCTTTGGACTTTCATCCTCGAGTGACCTTTGGACCTTGATAAGCGGTTACCCATCTATAAAATAGATCTCACCTGTCTGTTTAAATATATCTATGTATGTACGTCTGCCTAAAACCTGTGGCAGAGGCGACGGATTTTCATGAGATTGGTATCGTTTTGAAGCTCGACCCTTGAGATGACAAATATCGAAAAATTGGCCAAAAACATTAATTCCTTTGCCCTCAACTGGGCACTTTTCTCCATGGAGGAGTCGCTTTTTTCGCCGATATTTTCGAAAGTCATCTCTTTTCGATTGACTAGCCTTAATTTAAACCGTCACTACTTCCGATTTGATGGTAGACGCAACGACAAAGACATCACGCTTTTTTTTTATTATTATTTTTTTTTTTTCACTTTCTTTTCCTCCTTTGCGCTACGGGTTCGAGCCTGCCTTCTTACTACCACTTTTTTCTTTTGCTCAACACACATCTCCAAACACCCGGGTAACGCCGGGCACCCGGGCTAGTTAGTATATAAAAAATAATTGCGTGCCGAGGCCATCTGTCTTTTTTCATAGTATCACTTGTAATCGTTCTTTCATAGAATAACACATTGCTTTAGGTTTAAAATTTTCGTAGTGAAATTTCAGTACATGGTATCTTTTACTGTATCACTCTGCCTCTTGATCCGTTCTTCATGATAGGAGGGGGGCTCTCTGAAAATAAGTCTGTTTCTTTTGCAGGTCAAAACCATGAGAGATCATCTCTGGCTTCCTTATTATCATGGTTTCTGTCCAGTCTTGAGAGACCATAGATAACCCTGTAAGAGTGGTTGCTTATGTAATTGTAAAACAAGGGTTGTGCAATCCACAACCGCATCTCTCCTGAATCGGCACTGCAAGGAGAAATATTACCAAAATGGCAACTGCTTTTTTTTTTTTTTTTTTTTTTTTTTTTCTAAAATTTTGACTAATGTATTTTAACTATATGCGCATATATTGTCTTTAACTCTTTGCTTCCATGCGAGTCGTTTCTTATTACTTTATTTTTTATTTATTTATTCACTTTGTTTGTTTATTTCTCGTTTTGCTTTTACCAACTGTGTATACCTTCTCTTTAAATGTATTTATTTAATGCATTTTAATTACATATGCGTAAAAATGGTCTCTAACACTTAGTCCGACGCGAGCCGTTTTTAAGGTCAGAACTCTACTCGAAAACGAATAGCCTATGCAAGAATATAGAACAGAGCTAGGACCAACTTTCTTTCTACTATAGAAGGCAGAAGAACTTTATTTAAGTAGTATACTTAATATATGCAATCACCGTACGCTTGCTTGTATGTAAGTGTCCTCCATGATACCCATACCATACCAAACCACTGCACGTGGCTCATAATTTGACTGGCACTATATTTTTAACTGCAATACACATAATCCCAGCTGTGATACTAGGGCTAATTTTCTGAATAGATGCAACACTCTGCGCCTGACCTTAATGACTACAATCCCAAATCCCAACGAATTAGCTGTCCCTATAACTGGGAGGGAAAAACCCAATAGCTAGCTACGAAATCCTATACATTTTACCTCCAAGACGATTGCGTTTGTCTTACCTGCATGCATAAAAAAAAAAAAAAAAAAAGAAATTTCCTCCCTTCTTCAGACTAAACCTTACCTGTAACTCAAAAATCCTAATGGAAATCCATCTGTAAATAAAAAACCCCTCTGCTCTTGAACGCTAACAATCTACTCCTTCCAACCTATCCGCCACTAAACTCCCACATTGCTCCGGTGCTCCGCATCTGTAGTTGAATCGCTAACTTCCAGCCCCTAATCCCTCACATGCAAACTGTTTTAATAACCATCACTAAACATCTATACATTTCTACCTCTAAGGCATGCATTACAGCTCATTCCTATCCAGTAAGGGACTTAACAGCCTATGCACACAAAGGCAGGTACTTAACAGCCAAAGTACCCAGAAACAAAGCGATATGCACTACACAACTGTCTCGAGTTTTGCAACGATTAATTACGATATTGAAACGACACTCCTTGTTATGCAAAACGCCCCATGACTCTTACTAAAAAATACCTACAACTCCAACTCTATTCGCACCTACTGAAAACCTGCCCATATATATCTATTCACCTAATTACGCATGACTCAATACTTGCTGTCTTATCCATGCTATATTGCACTTACATCTTAACCCTCCTATCATCTAAAATAGCTCGGGCACAACTCGTAGCTCAATTCTTAATACCTACTCATACTGTAACACTATACTAGACCTAAGCTAACATTAATAAAATAAAAAAAAAAAGGGTACGACTAAAATCACATTATCTCCTCCCTAACAAGCCCTCTTACAAACATAGACGCTTACACTGCATGAACTTCACCCACCCCCTTTATCCATTAACAAGTAAATAGCATGTCCCTAAATCACTTTGAGGAGTGTAACTAATCAGTAGATATAATCCCCAACAAACTAACCCAGTAACACTAACAACGCGGGGTCGCAGAAATACCTGGATTAGAACCTAGGCGCGGAGAAAACCCTCTCAGGGCTGACGGACCCAGTAGATCTTCCCAGATCATCCGTCTAGGAGAAGGAAAACTCTGAAACTAAACCAAAGGGGAGAGAGGCCTCTTCAGTCTTGGATGACAACCTTCCTAGAGCTGGTGACTCAAACAAATTCACCGGTTTGCAAACCTAAATTGCTTAAGGAGTAGATAGGCTCTGTCTATCGCCCGGCTTCCATACTCCTTCTTTGCCTATTAGTCAAGCGCAGAGACACTATCTCAGTGATTCGACAGAAACACCCAGCGGTAGATCTTGTTTCCTGGCTAGGGCAATGAACGCCGTTCTTCCCCATTCCCAGCATGCCCCACCCCTAAAACTGAACATTTGGGAGTGCTTGAGTATAAGATATGCCTGAGCAGTTAGATTGGGTTGACCTTCTCCTAAAGGGTTGAGGGTACCGGATTGACAGTTCCTGGCTGCTGTTCCCGACTGGTAGTACAGGAGCCCTAACTCTTTGGTAGCGCTTAGAGCGGCTGCTCCATCAACAGTTGAATAATATCGGGTTGTTTGCAGTGCCATGACGCGCATGGAAAGGGACCCTGCACTCATCCCCGGTGGGCTTTCCTGAGGCCACAATCCTAATTGGAGAAAGGTCAGCTGATGGTCTACTTGTGATGCATGTCTGAAGCTCCGCATAACCTCTTGCTTAGCTCCCCCTTACCGAAACTCTTAAAAAAAAATATGACGACAGTACAATCTAAAAATAAGCTTAAACCAGGATTAGGGACAAACAAATTCAACTTGCCTCCTCCCTTGAGGCTCTCATTCACAAATATCCGTGGGCTTAGAACTAACTTAGCTGATGTTGAAGCATTTCTCTTAACAAATACCCCGGATATCTTAGCACTAAGTGAGACTAACCTACACTCCTCCATTCCCTCTAACCACTTTAACATGCCTGGATATCTCCCACTCTGCCGTAAGGACTCTGACAGACATATGCACGGACTTGGAGTTTACATTCGTAATACCCTTCCCTTGACTAGAGAAACAAACCTAGAAACAGATGATCAAGCCTTTATGTGCTTTAGACTAAACGTGCAACACAGTATTAGCTACTATTATTTTCTCTACCGCTCTCCCTCGACTCAGGACTGCTCCATAATAAACAAAGTATCTGACAGCATAGACACGGCACTGTCCCTCGACACTAGCGCACAAATACATGTGTTTGGTGACTTTAATGTCCACCACAAAAACTGGCTTGGATTCTCTACTCACACAGATGCAGCGGGCAGCACAACCCATAGCTTCGCTATATCTCACTCCCTATCACAAATTGTTACGTTTCCAACCCGTTTCCCTGACCAGGAAGAACAACACGCATCACTTCTAGATCTGTTTTTGACCACAGTTCCCGATGACTGCATAGCGAAGGCCCACAGCCCACTCGGGAACGCTGATCATGCAGTGATAATGGTTGAAATCGCCCTAAACTCTAGACCCAAAACTGAAGAGTCAGTGCTCAAAACAACGAGATATTATAATAAGGCTGACTGGGAAGCCATCAGGGAACTAATTAGAGATGCTCCATGGAAAAATATTTTCTCTCTCCCTGCTGAACAGTGTGCAAACGAGACCACTGACTGGTTCAAAACTGCAATCGAAGCGCATGTTCCCATGCGGAAATTTTATAGTAAGCCCCACTCTCCCCAATGGTTTACGTCGACTTGTGCAACTGCCATTACTCAAAAGCAGCATGCATACCGTAGGTTTAACCGACATAAGTCCAGTTCAAACAGACTCAAGTATATAGAAGCTAGAAATAACGTTAAGAAAGAAATAGCGACAGCTAAGAGAGAATTTACGGAAACCACTAAAAAGCGCATCGAAGCACAAAAACTAGGAACTCGAGACTTCTGGAAAATCTACAACAGTGTAGTAAATAATGGGCAATCGACAATTCCCCCACTAACCAACAATCACGAGGTTGTCTCCTCAGCAACCGACAAGGCTAACATGCTTGCCAGTCGGTTTGCCTCAAACTCCACACTGGACCCTTCCAACCACCCCCTACCTGACTTTCCTATGCGGACAGACGCCACACTAGACGATCTGAAAACCACCCCTGCTCAGGTGCATGCTATCATAAAAAACCTTGACACCTCAAAAGCATGTGGACCCGATCTTATCCCAGCTGTGCTATTAAAAAAGTGCTCAGCCGAAGTAGCTCCAGTTCTCTCCAAACTCTACAACAAATGTCTTAATGAAGCTTACTTTCCGGGCTGTTGGAAAACTGCTTCTGTTGTACCAGTATTCAAGAATTCTGGTGAAAGGACAGACCCATCAAATTATCGCCCCATTAGCCTCCTTCCACTTTTTGCCAAAATATTTGAGACCATAATTAACCACGCTCTAATCCATCATCTTACAGATGCTAAACTACTGACTGACAAACAATATGGATTTAGACAAGCCCGTTCCACAGCAGACATCCTCACCGTGATCTCTGAACGTATATACCAATCACTGGACAAAGCGGGGGAAGGCAGAGCGGTAGCTCTAGATATATCTAAGGCTTTTGACAGGGTATGGCATGAGGGTCTCCTCAGTAAAATCAGATCATACGGTATCACTGGTAGAATACTTAACATAATTAAATCCTTCTTAGATAAGAGAAAAATCCAGGTAGTCCTCGACGGTCGCACATCTAAACAATATGATATAAATGCGGGAGTGCCCCAGGGTTCTATCCTTGGACCTCTATTGTTCCTGATATTCATAAATGACCTCCCCGACAACATTGCCTCTGAGATGGGTATATATGCTGATGACACTACACTCTATGGCAGACACGACAGGAAGACGAATGAACACATTTCTAAAGAAATGGCAGAAACACTAGAGGAAGACCTCCAATCTGTAGTGGAATGGGGACAAAAGTGGTTGGTCGCGTTCAATGCTGCCAAGACTAAACTAGTTTCCTTCAATAATTACAAGAAACCCTCTCTACCACCAATAGCAATGGCCAACGACTCTTTATCTGAGAGTCCATCTTTCAAACTCCTTGGCCTAACGTTCACAGGAAACATGAGTTGGAACAATTACATTGAAGGCATTGCCAGGGCCGCTGCAAGAAAGGTGGGCTCTCTCTACCGTGCTAGAAAACTACTAACACCCGAAAGTATCCTGTACCTCTATAAGGCCACCATTCGCCCATGTATGGAGTATTGCTGCCACATCTGGGCTGGTGCATCTGCTACTAGTCTCTCGCTCCTTGACAAGGTTCAAAAGAGAGTCGCAAATTTGATAGGCCCTGAACTGGCATCTAAGCTTCAGCCTCTGTCCCATCGACGAAATGTTGCATCCCTCTGCCTGTTCTACAAGTATTTTAGTGGTGAATGCTCTGATGAACTGCAATCACTTGTGCCCCCACGACGCGAGCACCCTCGACAAACCCGACAGGCTACTAGATCCCACCCCCACACTGTAGAGGTCCCTAGATGTAAAAGATCTTTTTACTCCAATAGTTTCTTCCCCAGAACCGCAAGACTCTGGAATTCCATTCCAGGTCCCTGCTTCCCCAACAGTACTGACGTGCAGAAGTTCAAGTGTAACGTGAACCGACACCTTGCTGCCCAAATCCCTACATAGTACCCCAGTAGTTGTTGCCCCTGATAGTAGCCCCCTACACCAAAGTGGCAATTTGCCTTGTTTGGGGTGAAAATGTAATAAAAAAAAAAAAAAAAAAAAAAAAAAAAAAAGTCCAGGACAACTGGAAACAGACCGCAGCTACAGCATCTGATATTCACAGATGATCACCCGTTTAGTATTGACCAGGTTAAACGTCGCTTAACTTTGGTGTGATGGGAACTGGTATGTCAATGTGATTATGCAGTATCTCTAGTTTCTTAAATACCACATATCACTGCCTCTCAACTTCCTGTTCTTTACATCGACTTCCTGACTAAAATACACCAAACATTGATGTTTTTATTTTTACCTTTTCCTTTGCAGCCTATTTTCATTGCGATACATAAGTTTTAGAAATTTTAAAAGAAAATAAACTCAGAATGTTGTTTCGCTATCTCTGATTGGTCGATGCTACCAGATCAGGCTGTCTGAAGATAACAACTTCCAACCCTACAATGCAATAAACGTTGATATTACTGGGTTTTTTTTTCTTTTTTCCCTTTGCAAAATTCGATGATAATCTGCAGAGCCAAAAACAATTTTTCTCTAAAAAAAAAAAACAACCACACCAATCATTATGAATAAATATTTGAATATATAAAGAACTTGATGCATAACCCATTTTCCAACATTACCAAATTCGGCATTAAATAGCCTGAAAAGTGTTGATATGCCGTAAAACAAAATTTGTTTTCTACATTAATCCCTTGACATGTTTAACCCACTTGAACCGATTTGGAAGTGGAAATTTGCTTTCTCATCTCTTGTGTGTGCTATGAATTGAACCTGCATAGAATCGCTTCTTTGCACTAATGTGTAAATGAAAAAACATTTTTAGGAATTGGGAGTGGTCACTTATTTTTTGGGAACTAAGAATGTTGCATACTATTTTAATTTTGAACTTTAACTAATATATCGCTGGTCTTATTAAAGGCAATAACTAAAAATAATACTTTTATTTAGTCATACACCATTGTCAGTTTTGTCACAACAGAAGAAAAGCAATATTCTGTTTCTGCTTCAAAGTAATTTTTTTTTCTTTTTTGATAGTTCTGCAATTATGAACCCACAATTTCCACAAAGTTACTCGGGTGTACCCGGCGAATGATTAGAAGAACGGTCAAGTAATTTTCTGGATATTAAGACATTTTCCAATGTATTTATGACTTTCAGTGGTTGTCGCCATTCTTAACATGGGGGCGTGGGGAGGGGGTAACAATTTGTTTTTTGTAATAAAGCTCGCCTGGCCCTTTCCGGTTATTCTGCTGGGCACACCTGAGTAACTTCATGGAAATCGCAGTCTCATTAATGCACAAGTTCCCTTTTTTCATGACTCGTTTCCCATCTAAATATTAACACTTTATTAAATTCATCAGGGTAAATTGCCTTCATTCAGCCTGTTCACTTTTTGTTAGTTACTATTCTGAGATATGGGGGAGAAGCACTCTTTAAGATTGCTCCACTTGCCCTTGATCCATACCTTATAATACTGAGTGTTTATCAACAGGCCATCAAATACTTTTTTCTTTTATTTTTATGTATTTTGTATGGCTCTATTGGAGATTAAACTCCTGACTCCTAAATAAATACTGTAATCAGATCATTGCACGGTGTTGCCCGAGGCAAAATGTAACATATTTCTATTAAAACTTCTATCTCCCTACCTCTCTCTATTATTCTCTCCCCCTCTCTATCATTCTCTCCCCCTCTCTCTAAACTTTTCCTCTTCTTCCCAGCTGCACACACACACATACAACTCTTCTTTATATAATAGATTCTTCATGGAATGAGAAGGCATTTTCTTTCCCAAACGCAGATCTCCCTCTACCAAAGAAACTCTGCTCAGTTGTAAGAATTTTTTTTTAGATATAATTAATCCAGGATGACGCCGCTCCAGAAAACACCGACTTTGTAGTTCTTTGTTTTGTTGTTTTTACTTTTAGCTGAATATATAAACACACATACACACAGACAACAGCTCTTCATATAATACAAGATGGCCTGGTAAGGATCGATATGCCGAAAAACGGACAAACTGAAATAAAATTGACAAACATTATGACAATCAAAGAGACAAATGCAACCATTTTTATCATGTTTTCTTCCCTAATCATGTTAATAGTTGTAACTGATTAATCTTTATCTTTATCATGCACACACACACACACACTTACTTGAACGATATATTCTCTTAACTGGATCAAACTTATTGCGTCAAACTTCCCCTGCAGGAGATAAAATAACATTAGTGTCATTGATTCGCACATTTTTTTTTCTTTTTTCTTTTAAATGAAAAAAATAATTTTTATATTTCATTTTCGTCTGATTTAATGAATGTGTCTAAATTTATGAAGAAGAAAAAAAGTCGCCATGATGACATCAGAAACTGTAGAATGTTTGTCACAATTAAATCTCCTTTGCACGAAGTCATGGGTGGGTAAATTTCCAACAGAATCTTCCTTTTCAGGTAAGTTTCGGCGTTTGATTTTCTTCACGTTTTGGGGGTTCACTTAACTATATCGGGGTTGAAGTTCAACTTTTGTGTCGGACATTCCACACTTGAAATATAATTATCACTGATATTGCCTCCTTTAAAATACTTCCTTTCTTAATATATCAAACATTTTTTCTTTCACAAAATTTTTTTTTTTATATCTCTGGCTGATTTTTACAGTTTAATGTTAAAACCGGTTTAAATAATACCAGCCAAGGTTCACTTTAGCATTTTTCCGACAACCTATGGATGTCTTGGCATTTTTACAACTTAGGAACGCCCTACCACCTTGCAGCCAACCTAGGAAGTTAATCAGACCATTTATTGGAATAAAGTAGGATTCAGTTTGCATCTAGAGATGCATTCTCCTTTGTATTATCTCCTCCTTTGAGATGGGGAGGGGTAGTTTATTGCTAATTGCTTGCATTACCTCTGAGGCAATGCTGACGAGTTTATTCTTGGCTAGTTTTGTATCTGATCTAAGTGCTTTCTTGGAAGAACGGATTATCTCCAACTTATAATTTTCTGCAAGGAACTGCCATAATCACATTGCTACACAAGTCTACATTAGATCACCAAAGTTAAGCAACCTTGAGCCTTGTCAGTTCCAGATAGGTGACCATTTAATACCAGGCACTGCATATAGGACGTCAACACCTCTCTGGAAGAACTGCAAAAAAAAACAAAAACAAAAAAAAAAAACGAACGTTATCTTCCCTGACCAAGGATATACATGCGATTGAGAACTGCTTGTGATTTTAATATTCCCAAGAAACTTCCTCCTTCGATGGTATTTATTTCATACGTCATCTTAAATAATCACAATTTGTGCGATCATTACTCATAATTAGTGAACTGCCACACACAATGTGGTTGTTAGGTGTTTACAATAAAGTGGATCAGCCTTTCTTTAAAAAGCCTATAACTTAGAAAACGAAGCGTTTGAGATTTTTTTCATTGCAGATATAGAACGTAATTGTGAAGTTATGGTATCCGATTTTTCAAACCTCATCCTACCGTATCAACTGATTTACCCAGCTTTGGTTAGGTACCAAATTTGTTGAACATTTATATTACATTAAAGTTAGGTTAAGCAACATTTGTTTCCATATGACTTTTATTTGTGTATTTTAATTACACAAAATGCATGTTAAAATATTCCTTAGTTTTGGGATCGTTTCATGTTTGGAGAAAGCTTTTTTCTATTTAACAGTAATTTGTGATTAACTTCACCAAGTTGCAGATCTCTTACTGTTTTTATCACTCTCACCCTCTCCTATGTTGTTTGACTACTCCCTCTTCTGTTCTTATTCAATATGATATCTATCACCCTCATTTCCATTACTCTCTCTCTCTCTATCTCTATTTACTTTTTTAACTTTGTAAATAAACAAAGATTGGAACAATCCATTTTAAACCAAATAGAATATCACCAAGTAGTAATACTATTAAAACTGTAGTTGTAGAGAGATTGAGCAGAAAGCGACTGATTTTGGATTACTTATTTTATATTTAACTGGTTGTACAAGCGACTGAAGACTGCTTGTGAATTTAATATTCCCATGAAACTTTCTCCTTCAAAACATTTTTTTTTTTTTCATGGAAATCGTCCCAGAAAAGGTATGAAGCCACTTGATGAAATAAAAAATAAAATACTACCTCTGAAATAAAAATACTACTTCAAGGTCAAAAACTAGTCAACGGTAAGTGTTTGATGGAATAGATTCTGACACAGAAAATCTGTTTCTCTTTGTCAGAAACATTGTTCTTGAAATGTGGGGACCACAGAACAAAACAAGGGATGCAAGAGTTATGAGGCTGTCAAAACTAAATGCAAAATCTTCCTATTTTCATTAAAAACATGTGAAAAAGAAAGATGCCCGATTGTGAAGAGTCACATTTGCCGGAAATTATTTTACTTATATGTATGCGGTTATGGAGGTTATCCTAAGGATGAATCAATTATGCTGGTATGGAACTTGGAGATTGTTGACCCACTAAACCATGAGAACTGGAAAGTTGCTTGATATCACAAAAACTTTTGACTCCTAAACAAATGTGAGGTTGGCTTGTGTCCATCCGTCCAAACACTTTTTCATGCTTGGAATTCTTTATCTCGACAACTCAGATAATGTATGGAATGCTGTTGTCATATTTGGGCCGGTGAATCTCTTTCCCATTAAAATGTTCTTAATAAGGTGCAGAAACGTATCTGTTATTTGATTGGCCCCCACTTTTTATCTCTGCAACCTCTCACAGACGTGATGTTGCTAGTCTCAGTATTTTGTAAATACAATTGCAGCACGTGTTCTTTGGAATTGATCTACTTCCTGCTTTCCTTTGCTCCATCTACTTCCTGCTTTTCTTTGCTCCATCTCCTTTGACTCATTGGTCTTATGGTCTCCCTCAATTGCCATACAACTCATTGTAGTTTCTTTCCAAAAACTGAGGCTTTAAGGAAATTTTACTGTTAACTATTTTCTTACCTATAGCTTTGAGTTTTTCAATATGCATCTCCTGTCTTTGTGATAATTATCTTTCATTCTTTTTAGCTTATGTCATCAAGTGGCTTCACGGCTTGTCTGGAGTCATTTCCATAAAATAATAATGAACAGAAGAGTAAATTATCTATTTTTATTTCGTCCTTAAGATTTGCATTTTCTGTATTGACATGAAATGTAATTCCTGTGTAGGATCCACTTTTCTAGCCGTTTCTTTCATTTTTTTTTTTTTTTTTTTTTTTTTTACCTTTCATGTACGAGGGGCATTCCAAAAGTAATGGCTCCTATTTTTTTATTTTATTTTGCTCGAATAGATCGGAGGGGAACTGCAAATTGCATTATCATCATGACCTGAACGTTCAATCTCTATTAGATATTGACAGCGTGAAACTCTAAGAAAGCAAACCTTGTAATGGACACGCATCAGAAGTATAGATGTATCGTTGAATTGCTGGCAAAAATGCATTGAGAATGATGTTGACTATGTAGAAAAATAAATTCTGTAGCACTAAATGTATCGTTTTAATGGTACCCCTCCCGTATATGTAGCTCTTCAACTTTTTTAGTTAAATAAAGTTTTATTTTTAGAACAACCTCATATTTACAGTAGCGTAGGGACGATTGATTGGAATTGGAAAAATCAGAACTATTAGGGTATTGGAATCATAAAAATTTGTGCCATAAACGATTTGTTTTAATTATCGTTTTCTTTTTTTTGTATTTGTTTAAAATAAAATTTTCCACTGCTGCTATTAATGATGAATATTTAATAATTTAAAACTACCATTAAAAATAAAATCTATAGATCACCCCCATCTCCAAAAGTAAATTTTTGCACTTGTGAAAATATACGCACATATTAAATGGGTGTTTGTGGTTATCCAAAAATTAAAGAAAAAATAACTCTATAGCTATATTTTGAGATTAAAAAAGAATCGTAATCAGGAATTTAAAACAGATTCGGTAATTGTATTGGAATCCAAAAAAATAAAAATATTGGATCGTCCCATCACTAATTTACAGGTTTCTAACCTGCTGTTTATGCTTATTCAACATTTTTAATTTATGCAAAAAAAAAAAAAAAACCTTTTTGACTGAGTTTTGTATTTGGACATTTGGACTACTGTTTTCATTAGATTTATTTATTTATTAATTTATTTTTTTATTCATTTTCACATCAAACAAATCATGTTGCCACTTAGTCTCCTGTTAGACACAATCCCACATAGTAGCTCCTTACATTCTGAGGGAAGTTGAACAGGAAGATATGTTCACATTACATTTAAATTTCTACATGCTAGTACATTCGGAGAAGCAGGAAACGGGAAGGGAATTCCTAAGTTCGGCAGGGAAAAAAACTATTAGAGTAGGTTTTCCAGCATCTAGAAACTTCAACAGTATAGGGGTGGTTTTTACCACCCCCCCCCAATATCAGAGGGAGTTTAACAGGTGCTACACCTTGCCCGTTAGTGATATTAAACTGGGTAAGCCAGGAGCATTTGTCTCTGGAGTATTATACATTCTCACTTAATTGAATACATACAGCGTCTGGTATTCTCAAATGGTCATCCATATGAATGTTTACCTTTTTTAATAAAATATCTAAAATCTTTGAGTTTTTGAGATGAAGATTGATTTCGATTATTGTTCTTATTGTGAAATTAACAACCAAGATGAGAACAGTAGTCCGAACCGCACAAATACAAATTCATATCTATTATAATAAAACTGAATTAATCTGTTCGTTTCTATAAGTGAGTTTCTTATTAGTTTTGTTGATCTGCTAGATGTACCTGGCGTGGCCGGTATTAAGCATAACGTTAAATTCATTTAAAAAAAAAAAAAAAAAATGAAGTAAAACAAAAAAAATACAAAACGAAAGAAACTGAGTCATGCGCATGTAAGTATATTTTCTTTAAACAGTTCACTTCTTGTAAGAAAAAAAATACTGGAGCCGAGATTGAAACCAATATATAAAGACAGTGAGTTAAGTATGATAACCATTAGGCCAACTTGAGATGATCTTTAAAGTGTTTTCAAACTTAGTTATTAACATAATTTGAATGATTCGTGCACGCGCAGTCATGAAACAGTTGATATAAAAAATTGATGACCCCCATATCCCCATTTTGACCCCTTAGCAGCCCTTTTTCTGGATGAAAACCAACTAAACTTTCCACATTTCTGAATACCCTATATACTAAATTTCAAGTTTGTAGATCAAACATTTGTTGAGTATATAGGTTGAGAAATGTCCTCGCAAGCATATTCTCACTTTAATGCGAATATGTTGATGGGTGTTTGTCCAGTTTATGACCAAATCTCTAAACTTCATGGTAGTTTATATAAGCAGGTGGAAGATGCTAATGTCAGATGACAAATTTTGATGAAATTTGATGAACAAAAAATTCAAAAACCGAAAATGACTTTCAACACTGTCAACATAAAATCCTCCTCCTTTCTCCATGTTAAGAATGGCTTTCTAAATAAAATACTTTTTAAACGAATTTCTTATTTGGCAGTCTTTGCTTTGGTATCTTCAGGCTGCTTACGTAACCTGCCAGAAGATTCCGATGCAAAGCTGTTGGAGTTTGGGTCATAAACTGGACAAGTACCCATTAACAAACCTCTTTCAAATGAATATACAAATAATGTGAATTAAAAATTGGGTTATTTCACTTTCATACCCAAGTATAATCGTATTTCTTTCTTATGGAAATCACTCCAGACAAAGCATGAAGCCACTTGATAAAGAGCTACAACCAAAATACTTCAAGATCAAAAACTAGTCAGTGATAAGTGTAAGATAGATTCCGACTCTGAAAAACGACAGTTTTTTCCCCTTTGAGTTGAACTGCATGGTGAACTGGCATGAGACGGCTTTTGTCGTCAACCCCAGAAACTCGCAGCATCAGAAATATCAAAACTGGATTGTGAAGAGAGAAATTTAGAAAAATACTCTTAAGCATTTTTCTAATATCAACATGAAAACAAAAGAAAAAAAAAATGAAAACAATTATTTGATTAAAATCAGCTGAAAAATATCTTATTTTACTTGACCAACTAAAAACATTGATTGATAAATCATTTGATCAAAGTTCAATAGATTTATCTTGTATCGAATTATTTCCGTTTACTTATTCTTTTCCTTTAATGAAACGTACGTCATTTGCAAAATTTTTATTTTTGTTTATTTTTTTACTTACAAAGCATATCGTCACTATTTGGGGCTGCGTCTAGGAAAGATTAACAAGATATTTGTTTGTTACATTTAAACTTCTGCATATTAGTACAGCCAGGGAAGCAGATAGTAGGAAGGGAATTTCAAAGTCTAGCTGTTCGAGGGAAGAAACTATGAGAATAGAAAGCTTTCTGGCATTTAGGGACCTTAAGTGAAGGGGTGAGATCTTATTGCTAAGCGGGTTTGTTGGGGATATGTACGTCGAGGGAGGTACAAGTGAAAGGAGTTGATCAGAACACATTCCATTAAAATATTTGTAAAACAGGCAGTGATGCAACATTGCGGTGATGAGACAGGGGCTGGAGCTTAGTTGATAAAGTGGGACTGATTAGATTGACAACTCTTTTTTGAACTTTATCTAAGAGGGAGAGACTAGTGGTAGATGTACTAGCTCAGATGTGGCAATAATACTCTGTACAAGGGCGAATGGTGGCCTTGGAAAGGTACAGGGTACTCTGAGGTGCGAGTAGTCTTCTAGCTCGATAGAGGGAACCCACCTTCTTTGCAGCAGCATTTGCAATGTTCTCTATGTATTTATTCCAGTTCATATTGCCTGCAAATGTTAGGCTGAGGAGTTTGAAGGTAGAATTCTCAGGTAGGGTGTTATTTGTCATGGATATAGGGGGTTGGAGAGGCGTCTTGTAATTGTTCAAGGGGCGCAGCTTAATGTTACTAGTATTAAATGTTACCATCTGTTTGCGGACCCATTTCACTATAGTCTGGAGGTCATTTTCTAACAATTCTGCCATTGTCTTAGATTTATGTAAATCTTAAAAACCGAACCTAGATGCTTCAATCTGTTATGCTTTTATTCGAAAAAGCGTTTTTCATTGTTAAAGAAATTAATTTTTACCTGTATTGACACGTCTCTATGCACATGTCCAAATGTCATATGTCAGTTTGAAATAGCAATTATTTTCACTCAAAAATGCATCTATTCAATCTGTATATTTAAAGAATATGTGTGGGCTGGCCAGAAGCATATCATAGAATTGTGTGCAGACAGGTTTTAGAAATGTGTAGGGATTAGCCTGAGGCACGTCATAGTATTGTGAGCAGGTTGGCGGAGGCACGTCATAGTATTGTGAGCGGGTTGGCCGGAGGCATGTCATAGTATTGTGAGCGGGTTGGCCGGAGGCATGTCATAGTATTGTGAGCGGGTTGGCCGGAGGCATGTCATAGTATTGTGAGCGGGTTGGCCGGAGGCATGTCATAGTATTGTGAGCGGGTTGGCCGGAGGCATGTCATAGAATATTCATGCATTACACTCTTAAGTTTTTCATTGGCAACAAAATTTCTTGTATTAATTTTTGTACCACTGGCTATCATTTTTGCCATTGATTTCCATACTTGGAATGTTGCATGCCGGCATCTTTTTTCCCAGGAATGGACTCTTCCGCTGATTAGACATTTCATATTTACTGAAGATTCTTGTTTTATGTATAAGGAATTTTCTTTTTGCAATAGTCCAGGTTAACTAATTTGCACATTAGTTTTGAAAAAGGATATTTCATTAATTAACTTTTTAATTTTATGACTTTTTTTTTTAAATAACGGTTCTGATTCGTAATATGGCTTTATTTCCTGAATGTATATTTTAGAGAGACCAACTTCATTTTTACTAAGTTGCGATCTATTTCTAAATAGTAAGTGAAAGTGATTTCTTTCTTTTACTTTGTGGCCATAATTTAAAAGGAAAATATATCGAAATTACAAAATGATAATTTTTCTGTTTTTTCAATTATATTTCACCATTTTTTTATACTAATCCTCAATTTATAAAGCTCAATGTAATTACAGAGCAGATAACAAATAAATGACAAAAGTCGATATTTTAAATTTCATGATGTTGACGATCTTACAATTTATTACTTTGATTACGTTAACATTCACAACTCTTGACAGCAACTGTTTCTAAGCGCAAAATCATTCATTTAATTATATCAATCAATGAATCTATTCTACCCTTAACTCCTCAGAAGAAACAGCAACTATCAATCCATTAAAAGAAAATAAAATGCATTTGGGCATGATTACAAAATCCGAAAATTGGAAGAGAAGTTGTAATTGCATTTTATTCTTTCATTACGCTATTATAGATTGATTGACATAATAATTAAATTAATTATTTGTGCTACAAAACAGTTGCTGTAAAGAGTTGTGAATATCAACATAATTAAAGGAATAAATTGTTAGATTGTCAAAATCATGGAATTTGCAATACTAACTTTGATCATTTTTTTTTTTTTTAATTTGATTTTTTTTATTTTTTTTATTCAGTATTCACTGCAAACAAGGCACAGTGCCACTTTGAAGTAGCGGGCTACTATTGGGAGCATAAGTTGCAGGGATATTATGAAGGGAGATGAGCAGCAAGATGTCTGTTCACATTACACTTGAACTTCTGCAAGTCAGTATAGTTGGGAAAGTAGAAGCCCGGAAGGAAATTCCAAAGTCTAGCAGTTCTGGGGAAGAAACTATCGGAGTAGAAGACTTTCTTACACCTAGGGATCTCTACAGTGCAGGGGTGGGATTTAGCTGCTTGTCGGGTTTGTTGAAGGTATTTATGTCGAGGGGGGGGTTACAAGTGCTTGTAGTTTGTCAGAGCATTCGCCATTAAAATACTTATAGAACAGGCAGAGGGATGCAACATTTCGTCGATGAGGCTGAAGCTTAGATAACAGTTCAGGACCTATCAGGTTGACGACTCTTTTGTACCTTGTCCAGGAGTGATACTAGTAGCAGATGCACCAGCCCAAATGTGACAACAATACTCCATACATGGGCGAAAGGTGGCCTTATAGAGGTACAAGATACTTTCAGGCGTAAATAGCTTTCTAACACGGTAGAGAGAGCCCACCTTCTTCGCAGTGGCCTTAGCAATGCTCTCAATGTATCTTTTCCAACTCTTGTTCCCTGTTAACGTTAGGCCGAGGAGTTTGAACAAAGTACTTTGAGGTAATGGGTTTTTGGCAATTGCTATTAGTGGTAGAGTAGATTTTGTGATTTATTGAAGGAAACAAACTTGGTCATGGCAGCATTGAATGTGACCATCCATTTTTGTCACCATTCCACTACAGATTGGAGGTCTTACTCTAGTGTTTCTGCGATTTTCTTAGATATGTATTCATTTGTTTTTCCCTTGTGCCTGTTGTAGAAAGTGGTGTTGTCAGCAAATATACCCATCTCGGAGACAATTTTATCAGGGAGGTCATTTATGAATATTAGGAATAATTAAGGTCCAAGGATAGACTCTTGAGGTATTTATATAATGTTTAGATGTATGACTGTCGAGGACAACTTGGATTTTTCTCCTACTTTAGAAGGATTTAATTACATTATGTATTCTTCTAGTGATACCATATGATCTGATTTTCCTGAGAAGACCATCGTGCCATACCCTTTCAAAAGCCTTAGATATATGTAGTTCTACCACTCTACCCTCCCCTCCTTTGTCCAGTGAATGGTATATACGATCAGACCCATTAGAGATTAGTTAGGATATCTGCTGTGGAATGGGCTTGCCTAAATCCATATTGTTGGGCAGTTAGAAGTTTATCATCTGTAAGGTGATGGACTAGAGCTTGATTAATTATGGTCTCAAATATTTTGGAGATAAGCGGGAGGAGGTTAATGAGACAATAATTTGATGGGTCAGTTCTTTCGCCAGAATTCTTGAAAACTGGTACCACAGAAGCAGTTTTCCAGCAGTCAGGAAAGCAAGATGCGTTAAGGCATTTGTTGTAAAGTTTGGAGAGAACTGGAGCAACCTCAGCAGAGCATTTTTTTTAATAGTACAGCCGGGATGAGATCAGGTCCACATGCTTTCAAGGTGTCGGGTTTTTTATGATACCATGCACCTGAGAAGGGGTGATTTTTTTTTTTTTTTCCAGATGATCTAGTGTGGCGTCTGTCTGCAAAGGAAAGTCATGGAGGGAGTGGTTTGCTGGGTCCAATATGGAGTTTGAGGCAAACCGACTGGCAAGCATGTTGGCCTTCTCAGTTGCAAACAACCTTATGATTGTTTGATAGTGGAGGAATCGTTGATTACCCATTGTTTACTACAGTTGTAGATTTTCCAAAAATCATGAGTTCCTAAATTCTGTGCTTCAATGTGTTTAGTGGTGGCTTCAGTATATTCTCTATTAGCTGTCCCTATTTCTTTCTTACAATTATTTCTAGCTTCTATAAACTTCTGTCTGTTTCAACTGCACTTATGTCGGTTAAATCTGTGGTACGCATGCTGCATTTGAGCAATAGCAGCTGCACATGTAAAAGTAAACCATTGGGGAGAGTGGGGTTGGCTACAGAATTTCCGTGTAGGAACATGTGCATCAATTGCCGTTTTGAACTAGCAGGAAGAGAAAAGATATTTCCCAATGAAGCATCTCTGAGATCCATGATGGCTTCCCAGTCAGCCTTTTTATAATACCTTGTTTTGAGCAGTGGCTATTCAGTTTTGGGTCGAGAATTTAGGGCGATTTCTATCATTATCATAGCATGATCAGCATTCCTGAGTGGGCTGTGGGCATTCGTTACACAATCATCGGGAACTATGATCAGAAATAGATTTAGAAGTGAGGCATGTTGATTTTGCTGGTCTGAGAAACGTGTCAGAAACGTAACCGTCTGTGATAGAGAATAAGATATAGAGAAGCTATGTGTTGTGCTACCAGCCGTGTCTGTGAAAGTAGAGAATTGTTTTTATATATGTGAGCAGAAAGAGGTTAATTTTAGAATCTCTATTGTTAATATTCAACTGACTTTGTGAACTCAGTTTCTCCTTATTTGAATAATATATATGAATTAGCAGGGGAAACCGATGTTGTCCGGGATCGAATGAGGATCAACAAATGTTTCACACTTCCATTGCTCATTTTTCAATCAAGTCAATTGATTGCTTGTTCTAATTGGGGACCCATAGCAATGCACTGGGAGGAAACTTCGCATGCCTCCCCACATTGAATTAGTCCACAGTACGTTGTAGTTTACATTGCACTGTAGAAACCTGTTGAGGTTATGAAATTCTTTTCAAAATCTGGAACTCCCTTTCGGGTTCCTGTTTTCCCAACTGTACTGACATGCAGAAGTTTAAGTGTAATTTGAACAGACATCTTGCTGATTGACTCCCTACATAATATTCCTGCAACTTATGTCCCTGATAGTAGCCTCTACATTAACGTGGCACTGTGCTTTTAGGGCGAAAATGGAATAAAAAAAAAAATAAGTTAAAAAAAAAAAAATGGCTTGAATTAAAGTTTGAAATGCAAAAGTAAAGTTTCATGGTTCAGATATGCTTTAAACAGAAACATTCATTTTGAATGGGCTCCTGTCGTATCAAAGAACCTACTGTTGATTTTATAAGTCGGACATTTCTGCTTGTGTGGTGATAAAATGTAAATGCACTTGTGATTTTAACTTTGCTCAAAATTGGATATTTTTGATTATCGATTTTTGATACTTATCGGAGGTATTCTGATACAAAACCTATCTAAGAACACTTTCAGACACATAAAGTACATTTGTGTAAATTTAAAAAAAATCGGCCCAGCCATTTCGAAGTCAATAGGAATGCAGTCGCATGCATACAAAGTGCCTTTTATAAAAACGAAAGTTGGGTCCAATTCTTGCCCTACCAGTAAAACGCCTTATTGCACGTTCCTCGTATTGTCGAAAATTGAAATAAGTAATGCCCCTGTCTCACTTCCCACAGCAGTAGAGCAACGAAACTTCGCACAGTTATTAGTCTTTCTCTACATAGGAACCACCCAGAGTTATGCATTTCTCCCATCGTTTGATGCAGCTCTGGTGACCATTTTTGTAGAACACCCCAGGTTGGTCCTCCAACCACGACGTGACTTCAAAAATCAAGGCTGTATCATCTGGGAAACGCTTTCCTTTCAAAAACAACTTCATGGCTGGGAAGAGGTGAAAGTCAGATGGTGCAAGGTCAGGAGAGTAGGGAGGATGGGGAAGGATTTCATACCACATGCCCGTGCTTCTGATCTGGCGACATGCAAATTGTGAACCGGAGCGTTGTCCGGCAGGAGGAGGGTACCTTTGCTGATCTTGCCCCACCTCTTGATTTTGATAGCTTCTCTTAATTTCCTCAAGTGAAGCATAGTAGGCTCCTGTAATTGTGGTACCCTTTGTCAGGAAATCTGTCATCACTACTCTGTCCTGGTCCCAGAAGACTATGAGCATGATCTTGCCAGCGGAGGGCTGCACCCTTGCCTTCTTTGAAGGTGGTAAGTCCAAGTGCTTCCACTGCATTGACTGGGCTTTGGTCTCTGGATCATAGTGATCGACCCAGGTTTCATCCTGTGTAATCAGTCTTTTGAAAAACTTTGACTCATCTTCTTGGCACATCTCCAAATTCATCCTTGAGCACTCGACACGTTCTCGCTTGTGAGCAACCTGGGAATTCATCTGGCAGACACCTTATGCATATGCAAATGGTCATGAATGATCGTTTCCACAGACTCTATACTAATCTTGACATCTTGAGCTATTTGGCGAATAGTAATATGCCGATCTTCCAAAATGGCAGCCTCAACTTTACTGACAGATGCCTCATCAATGGCAGAAGGGGGGGGGCGACCAGGTCTGGGAGCTGTTTCCACAGACTTCCGACCATGTTTGAATTCACGATGCCAGCGTTTTACAAGGTCATATGATGGGGCATTATCATAAGTTTCTTTCATTTCATCAAGTCTCCTGTGGTATGCGTCCTTTCAAATACAAAAACTCAACAGGCTCCATTTCACACCTGACTCAGTTCAAACACCTGCAAAACAGACCACAATTAGCTCACAGCTGTAATTTACCACATAACCCGTACAGATATAAATCATTGCACATGCAAAATTTCAGCTAGATCAGACAACTGGAAGTGGGTCAGGGGCATTACTTATTGCATGCCCCTCGTAGACGCACTATATTTTTTTATACACTACTTATGTATGTGTGAGATCAGTCTCAAGGTTAACTAATTTGCATATTCATTTTGAAAAGGTCAATTCATTAATTGACTGTTATTTGTTATTTATTTTTAATTGAATGAGTGTATTGGTTTTGATATAACATAGTTCTGTTTCGCAATGTTTTATTTCCTGGACACGTTTAGCATTTGTGTTCAAACCATTTAAAGGGACTAACTAGTGGCAAGCTAATCCTAAATTGTAAGTAAAAATGTATAAAAGATAAATTACTAAAATGTTAATGCTTATCTTCATGAACCAATGGGAAACAAAAGGAAGACTGGTGCATATATAAATGAAATAAGATTACGAAATCAAACAGCATTGGATCATATTTCCTGATCAAACAAACATAAGAGGTATTATCCAGCCTATGAATGTTTTAGATCCTCTCAGAAACTTTAAGTGGGTTGACTTTATCAGTGCCAGCATCACATGGGTATGGATAAAAACTCGGCGATGCCACATTGACCAATTACAGAGTTATCAGTCCAAAATACAAGAGCAGTGTACAAGCATGAGGGCGGCATTACACTAGAAATAAGCCTTCCAAAACCCTAACAGGCCTTACCTTGTAAGTTATATCTCCTGATAGCAGGCGAATAGACTCTCAGAAACCTGTATGGTTATCTATCTCCAACCTTAACATGTGTTCTTTCTTATTGTATTTTGAACCTTATTTAGTACTGGTCTCTCTAGATCTTTTCCTTCCTGTATTGCTATTTAACTTTTCAAGAGGTTAGGCACGAGGTTTGATGAAAGTGTTTCTTATTGTTTGAAAATGCATGTGCACTCTTCACGCCATCATCTATGCTCAACAGCCGTTCTGGGCTAATGCAGTTGTTCCAGGTTAATGCAGTTTATTGATTCTCCAATGAGAATTAGTGCTACAACGAAGAGTTCTCCATCCAAAACAAAAGAACACAAGTTCAGTTGATAAACAATAATATATCTTGTTCTGGATAAGTGTCCCTCTCTACACCAAGGTTGAATAACAAATTTGTAGGCTTTCTTTTTTATCTCAACCAACAGAAAGACCCTCTGTTCTCCAGGAACACTAACTGCTCAGCCGCTCTCTGGAAAATCAACTGCCTGCTTGGCAAACATTCAACTCTCCCCATTTCCTCCTCTTCCAGGGTAGGGTTGGCTAAAACAGCATCTTTCTATTCTCCTGGGATCTCTTTACCCTTGGATAGTTTTAACCCTTTGTTGGTGATCACTGTTCGTTTGCTCTGAAAGGGGGTAGATAGCTGCTCCAAACATCTACTGAAGATAAATGTCTTCATTTGTGGAGCTTACTTGCAAATAACCCTAAATATTACAATGCTGAATTTTTAAGATGGTTGATGACTGTATTATTTAGATTAATCGGACTGTTTTCATCTTCCTTTACCAAACATGGCGACTTATACACCTGAAGAAGGTCGAAGGTTTCACCGACCGAGCTGTTGTACAAATAACACTAAAGATGAGAACATTAGTCTGATTAATTCAAGTAATACAAACCCTGCATATTGCTTTCCTTACAAAGTTGATCGAGTTAAACTTTTCCCACTCCCTAAATTACTGATCTTGATGGTCTTGCTAATCTCTGCATGTTCCCCCCTCTTCCTCTGGCTAAGCATCTATCATTGCAATGTCATTCCCGTGTATTCGCAACAAAAAAGGGCTACATTGCATATTTTTACTGTTGTGTTGGTATTTGCACACAAGAGCAAACTGTGACACAAGGTCGTTTTAATGTGGGGAGAAACCCAGCCCCCCAAAAAGGAGCACTCTAACAGTAAGCAAAAAAAAACAAAAAAATATTTTAGTATGGAAAGGGTTTCCCTCTACATTGACTAAGGACAAATTAAGTGTAGCATCAGAACAGATACTACACTCGAATCTCGGCCTGAAGGCCAGATCCTATTTTTACCATTGTATTTAAGATCTTAATGGCTTCTTTTTTTATTAATGTTTTCTTTTATATATTACTAGAATAATACCCGTCTAGGGACAGGGAAAACGAATTTCAAATTTACGTTTCAAGTAGGGAAGGAGGCCAGCAAACCAGCTAGTAGCTAATACATATATGAAAAAAAAAATGTTATATAAATTTGGAAACTAACTTTTGGATTACACGTAAACTTTCTATATATATATGTGTCACTATTACCCAGGGAATGCCATAAGCTAAGTAAATTTTAGCTTAGTCAACATTGAAGGTCACAATAATAAAAAAAACCCGGACAAATGTAATTATGTATAAACATGGGTGTAGCAAGAAATAAACGGTTCATTTGTCTTTTTTATTATATAAAGGACAAATGTCTCTGTCCAGCTATAACTTGAAAAATAAACAACAAATACCTCCAAAGTTGGTAGTTTTTTTAATTGGCAGAATGCAAGAAAAATAAATTTAGACAATGATTCATTCTTTAGGGCGAGAGAGAGGGATAGAAGTGTCGGGTTTGCCCTACTAGCTTAATATAAAAATCAAGCAAAGGCAAGAAGTGATTGAAAAACCGACAAAAACCAGAAAAAAAAGTGGGTGGAGGCAGTCCTCTTAGTTACTATTATCGTATCTGACACCAATTTGTCATGGTTGATAGTATTTGAATTTTGAACTTGATGCGCCTGCCATGTCTGGCCACACTAATGGGTCATGAAACGACGAAACAGCTGTCTGTGGGTTACTATATAAAAAAGCTGACGAGGATAGTCTTCAAAACGTGATTTATTAGTGCTGAAATAGTTAAATTGCCATCTTGTTTTTTTTTGTTTTGTTTTTTTGTTTTTTTTTTTACCTCTGCAGTTGTGGCCATTATTGAAATAACTTTTCGTCTGTTGACTGGTATGGTACTAGTGCTGTGTAGTTCTATGGGGTCCACCCTTTAAAGAGTTAATTTATTGCTACTCACCTTAGGCACCCCTACTGAGGAATGACGATGACACTGTTGAGCCATTTTTTTTTTTTTTTTTTTTTTTTTTACAGGCCAGAGTGCTTTTTCTCTAGAGCATTGGCTCTTCAGTTCTACTTTCCAACTTTTGTATACCACAACTTGTCGAGGGAGATAAATAATCCGTCTTATTTTTTTTATTTGGATGGTCAAAACCAACACTGCGTTGCACCCTCTCCCCTTCTCACCCAATAGCATTGATAATATTTTTACTATCTGGGATCTTTCTCATTTGGTAATGCATTGATATTGGATGTTTTGTATACAGTGTAGATGTTTAATTTAATCGTATGTTGATCTTTTGGATACCAGTTTGTGCTTGACTGATATTATCTTTTCAATATCAGTGATTTAAATGTCAGCCTATTTAGCAAAGTTTTATCTTTTTCAAGTTTCGTATGGTTCTTCATTATCATTTCATTTCATTGACGACAACTCTTCTCTTGATATTAAGTGGAATCTATTGAATCCACTCACCAATAAACAGTTTAAATCGTTATAAAATTATTTATTTTCAACAGCAATAGAAAAGTAAAACCTTAAATTCTGTGTCTTCTTCTGCGATCATTTTTGCTTGCTTGTAAAGCAAGAGTTGTTTCCCCTGCAATCATTCTTGTTTGAATAATGTAAAACAGGAGTTGTCTTCTGCAGTCACTACTTAAATGTAAAGCCTGAGGTTTCCTTGCAATCAATACGACTGAAATAATCTAAACATTTATCACATTTATAGGATTTGAAGTAGAAACAAATTGCTTCTAAGTATTTTTCAAAACAAAAAGGGACAATTTTTGACCAATTTTGTGGCATTTGCAGTTGTACTATAGTGTAAGCCCAACTTTTTGTGGGGCTGGTAATACTTGTTTAATGCAACTAACTATTAGTTCTAAAGTTCGGTCGATCTTTTAAAAAATTTTATGAATCAAGTTGACAAGGAGGCTCTTACACAATTTATAATTTTAATTTCAAACGACGTATTTTCAAATAAGTTTTCTTTATAATACCTTTACTTTATTATATCATCTTAAAGAGCATTTTTTTGCTCTATCTAATTGATTAAATTACAATCGTGTCTTTTCAGAACGTTACAAGATCCAAACAAAAAAAAATAGCAAATTTGCATAATTTTCTTACTTCAATTCAAGCTAGGCCGAAAAGCTGCTAAAACAGCTCATGATATCAACAAAGAATTTGACTCTGGAACCATTACTGAACACACAGCACAATGGTGGTTTAAGATATTTCATGGTGGCGACGAGTTTTTAAGATGAGCATAGTGATCAGCCATCAGTTGTTGACAATCTTGAATTAAGAGCCTTAGTCAAAGCCAATCCATGCACAACTGTTTGAGAACTTGCTCCTGAATTAGACATAACGTTTACAACGATTTCCAATCATTTGAGAGAGATTGGAAAAACAAAAACTTGATAAATGGGTGCCTCACTAAATGAACGATAACCAAAAGCCGTTATAAAGTGTCATTTTCCCTTTTATGCAACAAAAATGATTTGTTTCTCGACCAGGTTGTGACTTGAATGAAAAGTGAGTTCTTTACGACAACCAGCATTGCTCAGCTCAATTGTTAGATGCTGACGAAGCGCCACAGTTACACCAAAAGGTCATGCTGACTATTTGAGACCGGTCTCATTCATTTAGTTTTTTTAATGCCGGTGAAACCATTTTGTCGGAAAAGTACTATCAACAAATGGATGAAATGCATTAGAAACTTTGACACCAACACTCGGAATTAGTCAATGGAATTCTTTGATATGACAATGCCCAATAGCATGTTGCTAAACCGACCCTGCAGAAGTTGAACGAATTGGGCTACGAAACTGCCTCATCCACCATACTCTCCAGACCTATCACGGACGGACTACCACATTTTCAAGCATGTCAACAACTTTCTGCAAATGCTTCAAAATTTAAATGATATCAAAAACGCCTCCGGTGACTTCATTGCCACCAGAACGCAAGATTTTTACATCACTGGTATACACACTTGTTTTGTGTTTGCAAAAGTGTGTTGATTCTGATGGTACTTACTTCAATCCAAATTTTATTTGAGCTGCAATATGTTCATCTGAATTTAAGTTAAAAACCGCAAGAACTTTGTCAGTCTGATATTGACAAAAAAAAAAAAAATTATGTAGAATACAAACTATGCTGAAATGTTATTTGGAACCGCATTTTTAACAGGAATGGGTGTTCTTAAACTATTCTGTATAAATAATAAGCAAGATACTATAAAAACTTAAACTTGAAAATCATTTCTAAAAAATAGAACCGTCTGTATTCTGTATAAATACCAAAAGAAATACTGTGTTGGGTGATTTTATCTAGTTGGAAGACAAACCAATGTTTACTTGAAAAATCTGGCTTGGTGTTTTCTCCAGTCATCACAACTTCATACGCCATTGCTTCATAGAAAATTTTGCGAAGAACTTTTGAGAAAATCTATAACAAAATAATTACTGAACGGGTAATCACATTCATTCCGAAACCAATATATTGATTTTCATTTCATATCCAAGAAATTATTGAATTAGTCTAATTATAGCAACATGTCCCTATTTACTTGTCTCTCCATGAGGCAGTTAAAAATAAGGTCGATTTTTAATGTGGGGAAAATCCAGTTCCCATAAAAGGACCAATCAGGATTGGAACAAAATAATGAAAATGTCCTGTTTAGAGGACAAGATGAAGTGTACTATCAGAACAGATACTACACTTTACTCCAAGTGAAAAATTCAATTTATTTAGTCAAATAAAAAAAGATTTCTATCCAATTCAGGCATTATGTCCCATGCGATTTTAGAAGGGGGAGGGTTGAGTGTCATTTTTTTTTTTTTTCTTAACTAAGTTCTTTCACCAAAATATCGCATTCACTCCATGGCTTTAAACCCACTTGAAAAAAATCCTCAGTAGTTCTGATTTAAATTTTAGATAAAAGGCCAAACATGTTAACATTAAATTATTGTGTGACTAATTTATAACACATTTGTCATAATTGTCTGAATTTGAAACAAAATGAAAAAAGAAAAGCACGAGTTGGCTCTCCTATTCATAATGCCCTCCCCACACACACATTTTGTGTGTGTGTGTGGGGGGGGGTAATGAATGTACTGTTAGGCATTTGTGAAGTGTAAATTTTGCCGATTTTGGGGGCACTTTTCAATCCTTCAAGATGGTGGAGGAACAAAGTTTTCCTAAGGTACTTGTAAATAACCATGAATTTTTGTGGATTTAAAAAAAAAAAATTCCCAAAGATTTTCATGCCAACTCCAACCATTTTGCTGTGGCCATTTTCAGCATTTCAGTATATTGTTTATTTGTTTAAAAAAAATATATAGTGAAAATAGATAAAGGACATGGCACCTGGTGTAATTCTTGGATCTGAGGTAAGTCTTGAATTTTATGGTCGATATATTTTGTTGGATTTTCAAAGTTATATCCAAATTGCATTTAATCAACTTTAGTTTTTAACGAGTTAATTTTCATTTGTTATTGTTGTACTGTTATCTCCATATATAATATTTTGATTGCAGAAATTTCCCTCTGGACCAAAATACCGTAGATTTGCAACAACAGATGCCACATACAAATTCAATACATCTACCCTGACAGTCACTATCTTATGTAGCTTATGACCACCATTTCTGCGACATTCATTTGTGATAATAAAATGTGACATTACATCCGATGAGCAACACCATCACAATCGCCACATCTACAGAGGAAGTTCTAGTTTTCTCTCTCAATTGATACCGGGTTAAATTCTATATATTCCTACGAAATTGTGCTTGCACCACTATTAACTGGTTATTACATACATACACATGACATAATCTGTCCATTTCCTGATTCAAAAATACTAAATTATCCCTTCTCAAATTCTGCCCATTTTGATTAGCTGATACCTGACTATTCGCATATTCCAGAATCCATTTCTACAATAAATAAGATCAAGGTGTGGTGTCTGTTCTTCAGATGCTGCACTTCCATTTCTTGTTCTCTTTCGGTGGAGAAATCCTTCACAACTGAGACAATTTTTATTTTTGTACCCTTTCTCCACGTTAAAAAACGACCCTGGTGTCTAACTCTGTCCCGTGGGGAGGCATAGTAAATAGGTACAATAAATAAATGAACGTTCCAGAAATTTTACAATATGGCATTTCTCTCTACAGAAAAAAAATCGTGCTAAAAAAATTAACTAAATTAAACATTAGCTGATTGTCTTTTCTATGTACGTATTACAATCATACTGAAAAAAAAAAACAATTCAACAATTAAACCAATTAAAAAAAACAACACAATTAACTGATTGTCATCGCTCTATACAGATTACAATTTGTGCTGAAAAAAAAACAAACAAACAAAATTGTGTGTTTGAATATATGGTTAAGTCGCAATTTTAGTCATTTAGAATTGCTTTAAAAAATTTCACCACTCGCTCATTTTTCGACCAAATTTTAAACAATTAGTTTATAGCTCACCTTCTCAGCTATATTGTGAAAAAAAATTTCAATTTTCGTTCTGTAAAACAAAAGTTATGAATTTACTGGTGTTCAAAATCGTAAATATATGTAAGGAGATAAGCGACATTTTTTATGACTGGTTTCCATAGCAACCACTTTGCTTCAACAACTAGTGTTGCTACTAATTCACCACTGTCGCGAAAAGAGAAGTAACAAGTGAAACGGAATGAAAGAATGAAAAGGAGACAATTGGGGGAATTTTATTGAAAGCAGACGAGTGCTGTACATTGTTATTACATATGTGTATGTTATGTTTATGGGGCAAAAAATGACTGAAATTAAACAAAGAACAATTAAATTTACTGGAAGCCTGGAAAAATCATGAATTACAATAGAAAAATGCGAGCACGAAAAGTAATATGGTTAAGCTTAAACATGAAAAAGTGAAGGACTTGTTGCTAAAAAGAAAATGACGATATTCTAGTAAAAAAATATAATAAATTATAACTTAAAAAATTGCAGCATTAAGAATTTTTTTAATTCAATTTATAACATATAATCAATTCTTAATGCTGCAATTTTTTAAGTTATAATTTATTATATTTTTTACTAGATTTACATACTCGCATCTCTCTCTCTCTCTCTATATATATATATATATATATATATATATATATATATATATATATATATGGTTCGTGTTTACTTTCTTATGCAAATATTACACAAGTATAAATCGTGTAGAATATCTACATGAATATGATTACACAATAGTTTACTAAAGATGATCATCCCATAAGAAAACCGAAAAAAACTAATAGGGAATTAAAATGAATGAATGTTTAAAAGAATATACAAATTAGCTAGATCTTTTGCAGATGAATGCAATTTCACGACCCATATAACCCCCTCTATACCCTTAACCACTTTAACATGCCTGGTTATCTCCCACTTTGCTGTAAGAATTCAGACATATGCACAGACTTGAAACACCCTCCCCTTGACCAGAGAAACAGAACTAGAATAAAACGACCAGGCCTTTGTGCTTTAGACTTAACATGCAACATAATATTGCCTACTTGTATTTTCTCTACCGGTCTACCTCAACCCAGGACTGTACCCTAATAAACAGTCTGATTGCATAGATATAGCACTCTTCCTTGATACTAGTGCACAAGTACATCTATTTGGTGACTTCAATGTCCATCACAGTAATCATCTTGGATTCTCTACTTACAAAGATGTAGCTGGTAGCATAACACATAGCTTCTCTATATCTCATTTCCTATCACAGACAATTACATTTCCGACACATTTCCCTGACCAGCAAGATCAACATGCTGCACTTCTAGAACTATTCCTGATGATTGTGTAATGAATACTCACAGCCCATTCGGCAATGGTGACCACACTGTGATAATGGTAGAAATCGCCCTAAATTCTTGACCAAAAACTGAAGAGCCATTGCTCAAAACAAGGTATTATAAAAAGGCTGGCTGGAAAGCTATCAGGATCTCATCAGAGATGCTCCATGGGGAAATATCTTTTCTCTTCCTGTTGAACAGTGTACAAATGAAACCACTGAATGGTTCAAAATTGCTATTGAAGCGCATGTTCCCATGCGGAAATTCTATAGCAAGCCCCACTCTCCCCAATAATTTACTTCTAATTGTGCAGCTGCCATTGCTCAAAGGCAGCGTGCATACCACAGATTTAACCAACATAAGTCCAGTTCTAACAGACAAAAGTTTATAGAATCTAGAAGTAATTGTAAGATAGAAATCGCGACAGCTAAGAGAGAGTATACCAAAATCACCAGAAAAAGTATCGAAGCACAGAAATTAGGAACCTGTGATTTTTGGAAAACCTGCAACAATGTAGTAAATAATGGGCAATCAACAATCCCCCCACTACCAACAATCATGAGGTTGTTTGCACAGCAACTGTGAAGGCTAATATGCTTGCTAGTTTGTTTTCCTCCAACTCCACATTGGATCCATCAAACCACTTCTTCCCTGACTTTCCTTTGTGGACAAATGCCACACGAGATGATCTGAAAAATCACCCCTTATCAGGTGCATGATATCGTAAAAACCTTGACACCTCAAAAGCATGTGGACCCGCTCTCATCCCAGTTGTGCTATTAAAAAAATGGACCTTTATTATTCCTGATATTCATAAATGACCTCCCTAGTAAAATAGTCTCTGAGATGGGTATATTTGCTGATGACACCATACTATACAACAGGCACGAGGGGAAAACAAATGAACACATATCTAAAGAAATGGCAGAAACACGAGAGGAAGACCTCCAATCATTAGTGGAATGGGGACAAAAATTGATGGTCACATTCAATGCTGTCAAGACTAAGCTTGTTTCCTTCAATAATTACAAGAAACCTTCTCAACCACCAATAGCAATGGCTAAAGATACATTACCTTCCTTCAAACTCCTAAGATTAATGTTCACAGGGAACATAGGTTGGAGCAGATACATTGAGAGCATTGCCAAGGCTGCTGTGAGAAAGGTGGGCTCTCTTTACCGTGCTAGAAAGCTACTTACGCCTGAAAGTATCCTGTAACTATAATGCCACCTTTCGCCCATGTATGGGAGTATTGTCATATTTGGGCTGGTGCATCTGCTAGTAGTCTCTCACTCCTGGACAGGGTTCAAGAGTCGCTAACCTGATAGGTCCTGAACTGTCATCTAAGCTTCAACCTCTGTCTCATTGAAATGTTGCGTCCTTCTGCCTGTTCTACAAGTATTTTAGTGGTGAATGCTCTGAACTACGAGTACATGTACCCACTCGATGTAAATACCCCTCGACAAGCAGCAAAATTCCACCCTACACAGTAGAAATCTCTAGATGTAAGAAAGCCTTCTACAATAGTTTCTTCCCTAGAACTACTAGACTCTGGAACTTCCTTCCTGGCTTCTGCTTTCCCAACTGTACTGACATGCAGAAGTTCAAGTGTAATGTGAAAAGACATCTTGTTGCTCAACTCCTTACAAGTATCCCTGCAATTTATGTCCCTGATAGTAGCCCCATACATCAGTGACAACTGTGCCTTGTTTGGGGTGGAAATGGAATTATATATATATAAGTTGTATTTTCTTTTTAAATTGAAAAAAGGATTTTTAATATGAATATCAATGCACGCGCACCCCCCCCCCCCCGCGCAAACACACACACACAAAAGCAAATTTATAGGAGTATAGATGAATTTATAGGAGTATAGATGAATTTATAGGAGTAAAGATAAAGAACATTTGTGTGTTCCACTAAAAGTAAATACTTTTTCACCATTGCCTTAGACAAAATATAGGCATATCTTTTTTTTTTTTTTATC